>NW_027172556.1:0-9611 GCF_018151085.1 Drosophila tropicalis
ACAAGTGATGCAAAAATTAAAGAATATTATGGATGATTTACAATTTGATGTCCAAAATATATTGTCAATGCTAGAAATGAAAATAAACAATAGGGTAAATTGTGAGAGTGAGAATGTTACGGTCAGAGGCGAACTACCGGTGTTGCCAAAGATTCAGGTACCCACATTTTCTGGAGAGGCTGGTTGTGGTTCCTGTAAGAGCAGTTATCAGCGAATTTCACTCTCGGAATCGGAGGGTTACAAGATTGGCATTGCTCTCATGTTTTCAATTGTCTAAAACCTGCTGTGCTAAGTGAAGCTAATAGCATGGTAAGACTCATCTATTGTAAGGTCCAGCTGATAATTGGCGGTGCCGCTTGGGAACCGTTAATCTTGCTGGTATTGAAAAATAACGGAGGGTATTTCCAAGAGCAGTCAACTGATCGTTGATTCGATGATCAACAATGAATCTGCAAAAAGTGTAAAAGGAGTGATTCGACCGCATTAATGAGTCAATACACTTAATTAAATTAAAAGCAAACTTGTCCGATGAAGTTGCCCTGATATTCGCTCAACACATCGAAAATTTGACAGAGATACTCTACAATTATACTGAGAGCCTCATGTTAGAAAAACTTAGCAGATGTCAATTGCTATCTGATGTCATGGAATACTTGGAGCAAAGATATTGTTCGCCAAATGCCATTAACAAAGAAGAGAAAAACCGTCGCGAAAACGTCGAATTCGGTGTTCGAAGATAATTGTCCGATTTGCAAAGTTGCAGGGCATAAGGCGTATAAGTGCTATAAATTTAAAGGTTTGACACCTATGGAAAGGTATGAAATGGCCAAAAAAGTACAGATTTGCACAAGATGCCCGAACCATTCAAGCAATAAAGTATGCACAAATGAAATGGTCTGTTCATTGTGTAGTAAGGGGACACCATACCTTACTCCATTTTGAAGCGAAAATAGGAGAAAAAGTTAATACTTGTGTAACGGCACATCCAACACTGTTGGCTACAGCTCTCATATAAGTCAAAAATGTAAACGGGAGGATATAAGACTCTAAGAGCCCTTATTGATAGTGGTTCACAGAGTACCACTTTGTCTGAAGAGGCGGCTCAAATACTAAAGTCACCTAAAATTAAACAATATACAGAAATAAGTGGCGTGTCGTCAATAAAGTCAAAAATCAAAATATAAGGTAAAAATAGATGTGAAGACTCAGCGAAATCCATGGAAAGAACTTCTTAAGGTTGAGGCAATTGTGTTGCCAAAGTTAATAAAAGCTCTTCCATTGAAAAGAATAAGCGTGGATATGTCAAAATGGCAATCCTACGTACTTGCTGATCCTACCTTTTAATAAACCTGGTAAGGTTGATATAATAATGGGGGTAATGGTGCATATACCCAAATCATAAAAGAAGGAGTTACAAAGATTGATGGGCCTACTAGGTCAAAATACTCAATTTGGTTCGATCGTCTTCGGGATGCAACAAATCGAAAGTAATAAATCTGTAGTGGCAAGAACAATAGAAGTCACAGGTTTAAAAAGCGTTGGGAAGAAGAAGAATGGTAATAGTGAGGATAAATAACAAGACAATTCAAAACAAACTCAACCACAAAACTCAAGAAACAAATCCGCATTTGACTCCCCGGCAGGACCTCACCTTAGAGGTAAGATAAAAGCTGAGGTAAAAGAAGTTTGGAGGCAAAGTAAAATCTGGGGAAGAAAAAGTATATATCCCAGAGCCAGTACAGAATGAAAATATTCAGATGGCAATGGTTAAATTAAATAATGATTATCTAAGAAATAGTGACAAAATAAATTCAGGTAACAAATTGTCCGGGAGGCTGTATTACAAAAAGAGACAACACTTAATCCGAATAACCACTCAAAATTCAAATACCACATTGGTTTAAGCCGAGAGGTAAAAGTAGTTGGTCTTTAAACTATCCACCATATAAAAAGCTGCTAGAAGTCAGCACAGTAATACACATCAGGTGTGGGTGCAGATATCCCGAAGCAAAAATTGCTAGGCATCGGGCGATATTAGTAAAACCAATTCTGGTAAATTATACAAAATAATAGGAAATCAGCTATAAGAAGGATAACATTGATTTGCTAGGGTTAACTTCTCTCATGCAGCTCGTCATGCTTCTTTAACAACAATTATCTTATTATTGACAATATTAAAATTAACCTGTAAGACAACTACTATAAAAATAAATTCCAAAACGTCACATTTGGCGGCCCTTTGCAGAATGTTTAAGAATAAACATCGTGTTCATCTGAAGCGGCTTCACCAAATCAGATGCACTAAAGAAATTATAATACAACTGTACTTTTGTCACAAACAACTAATCTAGCATATGACTAGAATTACAATCAGCCACACACATTGTAGAAAACACTTGTAATTCTGTAGATGTTATGTTATCTATTTTCAAATATTTGCACAGGTCAGTAATAACGGACTCTTTATATTCTGTTCCCATGTCCGTAATGAACGTCTTCATTGGACCGTTCAGAATAAAAGATTCAAATATGGCTTTTGCTACAGTTATTGCACTTTTGTTTGCAACAGGAACTGCTACTAAATACTTTGTCAGGTCACATATTAATGTGATTGCGTATTCATCCCCATTTTCCGAACGTGGTAGTGGACCGATCGTGTCTACTATCACTCTGTCAAAAGCATATAGTGGTGTTTCTGTTATTATCATTGGTGATCTTGTATGTTTTGTCGTTTTCGACGTCAGGCATTTTGGACATTTATTAATGTACTTTTTTACACATTTAGTCATGTTTTTCCAATAATATCGTCTCTTTATTTTTGTAATTGTTTTATTTATGCCTGTATGACCTCCTTGAATTGGATCGTCATGGAATGTAGACAATATAGCTTCTTTTTTTTTCTTTCTTATTATTTACCTGGGCCACCGGCTTGAGTAGCGCTACTCTTAAAAATTGTAAAATTCTATTGCCCATATTTTTGAAAGATTCCATTGAAATAGTTTCAAAGATCTTTTCGCTCGGTGCCACTTGACTTTGGTGATACTAAGTATACCGGCTTCTTTTTTCGAGCCTTTGAAAAAACTGACCTAAGTCGAGAATTCCATTGGTATACATATCGCAAATGTCAATTCTTGCTATAACTTTCTCCGCCATGTTTGAATGTGGTCGAGGAATCAGTTATTCGCAAGGTCACTACTTTTCGCCGTCGTCATTTACAATAACGTCATATACGTTAGCTCGGAAGCTTTTTCAAGATTTTGCCTTGGCAATAGTTCTTGTTTATTTTCTGCGAGGAAATTGTTTTGTCTACTTTGGTACCTGGTAGTGACTTTCAGGATTTTTTTGTTCATGTCAATTAGATCGGATATTGTTATCCTTGATAGGGCGTCTGCCACAAAGTTATCTTTACCTCTCAAATACTCTACTGTAAAGTCGTACTCTTCCAATTCTAGCCGCATGCATGTCAGTTTTGAACTCGGGTTGACCATGGAGAACAAATATGTTAATGGTCTATGGTCTGTTCGCACTGTGAAATGTTTTCCATATATATATGGTCGAAAATATGTTATTGCCCAGTGTATTGCTGCTAGCTCTTGTTCTGTAGTACTCTTGTTGCTTTCACCTTTAGTGAATGCTCTTGATGCATATGAAACTGGAAGCTGGAGTCCATTATAGTTTTGTGTTCAAACTGCTCCACATGCTTGTTTGCTTGCATCTGTGATTATGCAAAATTCTTTGCTAAAATCCGGGTACTGCAATAGATTAGGTTGAACGAGCTTCTCTTTTAAGTATTGGAATGCATTTTCGCACTCTGCTGTCCATTCGAATGGAACATTCTTTTTACATAATCTTCTTATGTGCCGGGAATATTCAGCGAAATTTTTTATGAAACGTCTATAGTAATTGCAAAATGCAACGAAACGTCTAGCACTATCTGCATCATGTGGGACTGGATAATTCTTGATGACGTCAAATTTTTGTCGTCTGGCAAGATTCCTTTATCTGTGCATTTGTGACCTAGGAATGTCACCTCATGCATAAAGAATGAACATTTTTCTGGATGCAGTTTTAGATTATTTTTTCT
Source organism: Drosophila tropicalis (assembly GCF_018151085.1). Classification (NCBI taxonomy): domain Eukaryota; kingdom Metazoa; phylum Arthropoda; class Insecta; order Diptera; family Drosophilidae; genus Drosophila; species Drosophila tropicalis. The sequence goes on from NW_027172556.1 coordinate 4,085, forward strand.
GCAGAGTTTAAAAACATCTACTAAATTTTTAATCATATGTTGTTCAGAACAACCAATAACGATTAAATCATCCATATAGAGGAAAGCTTGACTTGGCTCACGCCACGAGAATGCTATTGTCATCATTCTCTGAAATGAATTAGGTGCTATTTTTTAGACCGAATGGTAATCGTGTAGAAAACGATATGAGCCATTGCTCGTTGAAAAAGACTTTATATCTCTTTTTTGATTTTTCTTCTAGTTCAATTTGATGAAAACCTGACATTAAGTCAAGGCAAGAAAATATTTTGCTCTTCCCAATTGATCAAGAATATTATCAATTCTGGGGAGCGGAAACTTATGTGACAGCAATTTTTTGTTTATTTGACGATAGTCAATTACTAATCGCCAGTTTTTTTCTTTAGATCCCGAAAATGTTTTCATGTTGTGATCGGTTCGGTGTCAAGTCCGAACACATCACTATACTCAGTGCATAACTTTTCGAGTTTGTCTTTGAATAGTATTGGGAAATTTTTCTTCGATTTATGAATTACAGATTCTTTTCTTATATCTTTGGTATTTTGAATTATATCGTAGTTCGAAAGTGATTCAAATTTTATATTGTTAACGCCTACTATTTGGCATTTATCTGTGGTATTTAAGAATCGGACAAAAGTACTTTGGGCTGTTGCAATAGTGTTTGCAACATAAACGCCCGGTTTAATATCCTGATTCGAATTAAAAATGTTATCTTCTGCTGAAGATAGTTCTATTTTGCGTACCACTTGGGATCTTGCTGGTAGAAGTGTTAAGTTATTACCAGAATTGAATGTTATTGGAACATAAATTGGGTACGTTAATTTTTGTGGTCTAAGTATAAAACCAATCTTCTGAATTGCTGTAATCTAATTTGCAATTAAAAGTTTTTATGAAATCTAATCCTATTATTCCATCGCATGGGATTGCGAAATCTGAATGAAGCATGTGAAATTCGTATGGAATAATATATTTATCTGTCTGCAATTCTATTGAGACTAGGCCTTTGGAGTTTATTACTCCTTCTCCTATGCCCTCGAATGTCTACAGTTTTGTTTACTTGGATGTCGTGAAATACATCAGAATTTTCTTTATTATTGAAATGTCTGCACCGGTATCAATTAAGAATGTTATTTTCTTATTTGTTTTAACATTCTTAAATGATACGAAATTATTAAGGCTTAGGTTAATGGAATAGACTTTATTTTTTAATTTTGAGCATTTGGAGGATCTTGTCCGTTTCCCTGGTCGCTTTGGGTAATTCAGACATTTGTGTTGTTGTAACCATTCTGTTGGTTATTTGTATTTTGTCTATTATTATTGTGTCCACCTCCACGGCCGCCTCTTCGGTAGCGTGAATAATTTTGGCCTCGTTGGGCTCTGTGGGCATCGATATTGCTCCAATTCGAGTTGTTATTGTTCCAATTCGAGTTGCTTCTCCAGTTACTATTATTGTTATAGGCGGCGTCTGCCGCGGTCATTATGCTGGGCATAAAAATGGTATTATTTTGGAAACTTTCTGTGGAGCCCGTCTCTACTGAAAGAGTGGTGAATCTAGCAATGGCTTCTTTAGCCGAATCAAAGTTTCCTGATTCCATTAATAGCTGGACTCCTTGACTTTTGGTATGGCTTACCATAGCATTTACTGCCACTTTGGTGGTGTATTTTATTGCTTGTTCAGTTGGAAGACCATCCGAAATATATGCGCCTTTAAGGGCGTCGGTCAACTCAGTAATCTCCTTTGTGTATAAAACACAGTTATTGGGGTTTCTTTGCATATTTTTAATTTTTGCTGTTAAAAGATCCACTGATTCACCCCTTGAAGATTGTTGATAGTTTTCGTATTACTTCATCAATCGTTGTTTCAGAACTTTGGGTATTACCCGCTTGACCTTTTAATTTTGATTTTATGATTTCGATAGCTACTGCTTCGTGCGTTTCTTTTATGCTGTTAAGTACGCGAAGCGCTCCAAGGAAACCCGGTAGATTTTTAATATCACCATCGAAGTATGGTAGCAGTCTGGTGGCTGTGTTTATGAATTCTACCACTGTTTGTGTCATTTTGTTGTTTTCTTTGGGAATTGTTGGCTTGTTAAGACTTATTGCTGATAGTTCTTTGTGACTTATTTGTATTTGTGATTTGTTTCACCTGATTGTATCAGGAAATCAAGGAAAGGTAAATATTTTTGGAGCTTTTTTGTTTCTGCTTTATCCATATTCTACACTAACTGCCTCAGCTTATTTAACTGATTATGGATGTATTTAGTTCTTTACTGCTTTGGTTCCTCCATTAGGTAGAAACGCAGTGTGCCTGCTGCATTTGAAAAACAGCATACATATGGTACCGTGAGAATGAAACTCATCTGTACCCTAGTGCCTCCTTTGACTGGGAAATCTTCGCCCGTTATCTCAAGGTAAGCTAACCTAATTTGTACTAAGTTTATGGAGCGTTGAGTTGAGGTACTTCCCTCGCTCCTAAAAAACCTCAATTAAGTCTTGGACTATGCTAGGGTGCCTGTTGTTTATTTTTTTCAAAGTACCTGTCACAATGGGTCATTTTTTTTTTTTTTTGTATATATATATATTTTATCTTTTGTTAAAAAGGTTTTGATTTATAATTGCTTGTGTGCATATGTATTTTTAGATCTTATCTAGATCATTAGCTTGGCTTAGAGCTCTTTTTTGTTACACATTTATTGTGTAATAGGTAAGCCTTATATAATACATATGCGCACAATATTATGACAATTATTAATAGTAGTATGTTCGTTAACCTCATATCAGCATTTGATGATTCAATTTTATTTATGATATTTGCAGTGGAGTCCACTGATTTTGTTTCGATTAATCCCATTGTGGGTATAACGGATATATCATCAAATTTACTTATGCTATTATTGAACATACGTATGGGATTTTTGTTTTTATTTATTACAAGTATACAAAAATATGAAATAAAGTTCATAAAGACAGGTTAAAAACTTTTGTTTAGCAATTACTTTAATTTTTTTTTCATAAATATGTTTTGACCGGTACATATTTGTCTGAATTTGATTTCTATTTGAAATATTAAAATAAAATTGTTATGGATTCATGCATATTTTTTTTTTATTAAAATTATTTGTGAAGAGAAAAAAAAGTAAGAGAGAAATAAAATTTATCTCAACTGTGTCTTGCACAGCGAGCCAGAGACGTGGAAAATCATAGAAAATGTGGTTGGCTCACAATTCAGGTATACATTTCATTTGTTTTATTGTTAAAAAAAAAAAAATCTCCAAACACATTGTTAGTAAAGCCTATCAGACAGTTAGTATGTCGCAAGTTCGTACTTTTCGTGCTTCAACTTGCTATTAAGGTTATAATTACAATTATTAAATTAAAGGCAAGTTAAGGCTTGCGCATTTCTGCGGCCCCTTGCGTTTCTTCGCCCTTTGGCGAAGTTCAGCTTTCAGGATGTCAATACGCTCTATGTAGCGTTGTCGGCCTTCCTCCGTCTTTCAGAGTGGCCAGTAGGTCTACTTCCAGCCTCTTCTGCTGGAGCAGCTTTCGCACTTGGCCTCCTCTTTGGTCTTCTTTTGCTCTGTTGATTTGGTGTTGTGGGCCCGGTACTCAGCTATTGTGAGTGGGCGCGGTCCATCGTTGGGATACAACTCCTAACGCTTCTTCTAGCGTCGGTGCATCCCTTTGCTCGATAGAGCAGATTCCGCATGTTGGTTGATTGGTTGATTTTCTTTTGTTTCGCTTGATTTATCAGATTGTTCCAACCGCTGCTTCTGCTTTCTTCTGGGCATTTATTCCAATTGATTTAAAATAAAAATTTTTCATTTAAATAAATAAAATGTTCATGTTTTTTGTGTTGTGGTTAATATTTGCAGTTGCTGTTCTTCTGACATTAACGTTGATTGATGGCTTGATTTTTGCATTTGGTTTGCAGATTGCAGTTGTTTTTTTTTTTTTTTTTTTTGTTAGCTGATTGTGTGGGTCCTGAATCCCGTCACGGTCGCCATGTTATATAAGCCAAGACAGGGTTCCTTAAATAAAAAATACGATATCCAAGATGAGCACGTCAGTGTCCATGCATAGTCGTTTTCAGAATGAGTCTTTATTCCAAATTATTATTTTGCTTAAGCTATGTTAACATATATATTCTTATGCCGCGACTTCATAACAACAAAAAAAAGAGAGGGAGAGTGTCAGTACATACATACATATTGTTGGAGCGCTTGCATCAAAGTGCTTGGTCAGCGTTCACACCCTGGCCTGGCTCTAGCTCACGTTACGCTTGTGCATACATTGCTTTTGTGAATATATGTACAAGTTAACACGTCCGGTCAAACAAAGTCAACGACTGCAGTTCTGCACGATCAGCAAAAGCCGCAACAATGCTTAATGCCAATTATGCCAAACCGCACAATACGTTGCCGTCAACATTCCATGCGCCGTCGCGACGTTGAAACATAACTATTCAGCATAATCGCTGACACAGCGATTATAGGTCAGGGCTAGCTTATGTTAAGAATATTTTGTCATTAATATTTTAGTACGGATTTGACCAATAAACGAACAAGTAGAATTCTATCTCTCTGATTTAACTCGTGCAGAGATCACAAGTAAACAGTCTGAGTATATTAATTATTAACTGGCGCCCAACTGGCAGAACCTGCTCACCAAAGAAATCTCAAGCAAGGAGGCAACATCGTTGGATCGACATCGCTGGACTTGCAGACGGGATAAACAGACGAAAAAGGAGATTTACAATAACATATAAAACCATAGTTTTAAAAGAAATGTGAGTAGAGTGCTTATTTAAAGTAAATAAATACAAAAATGTAACAAAAAGTGTTTGTAAAGAGTCTTTGGTGACAGAAAAGTTTTGAATTAAATTGAAAATCTTGAGTAAAAAAAGAAGTATATGACTTAGAACTAGAAGAACTAATAAAAGATATAAAAAACAAACTAGTGTCGGAACAAACAAAAAATAAAAATGGCAATGAGTGAAGAAAATTTGAAAGCGCTGCTCGAGTATGCAGTAAACAGTGCATTAGAAAATCAAGCGCAATTATTTGAAAGAAAAATGGAGGAAATGAGAAACCAGTTTAGAAATACAACAGTGTCCGTACCCGAGGTTGAAGTATTTAAAGATGCAGAAATTATTGTAGGTATTAAATGTGACGAAACACTGGACATAATTAAATCAGTACCAGACTTTGAGGGAAAAATCGAGACTTATGTTTCGTGGCGGAAAGCCGCACACACTGCATATAACATCTTTGAGCACCATGTGGAGTCACATCATTATCAGGCGCTGGGTATAATCAGGAATAAAATCAAAGGCCCCGCTGATATGGTATTGTCGTCATACGACACTCCATTAAATTTTAAAGCAATTATCAATCCAGACCTGACTTTTACATATGCCGATAAACGTCCCATCTATATAATCGAGCAAGAGTTGTCCGTCAGGGAACCCTGACAATCAACCCAATATTATGAGGAAATTGAAAAGAAATTA
>NW_027172557.1:0-110148 GCF_018151085.1 Drosophila tropicalis
CGTAGTATATTCAACGGCACGAACTCAACAAGAATGTGAAAGTCTGTGATATTACAATATCTATTGACGAATATCATTTGCATGGAAAGTTCCTACTAATTTCTCTTGTAAATCTTCTAGAATATAGTTTGAATTCCCTTGTTTTTCACGAACACGAGCTTTAAGAAACGTTGGTCAAAGTTTCACATTCATTTTTTTACGAAAATTGCTCTGAACAAAATTGCATCTAAAAACTGACTCTTCTTGCGATTGAACATTAGATTCGCTTGACGGAATTGATCCGCTAATTACAAAGGCCTTTATGGAATAGTAAATGCTGTAATTCCACGAGATTCTTCTGATAATTCCACTTGCCAATACGCATCTTTAAGATCGATTTTAGTAATGATTTCGGCACGAGGAAGCCGTGCGAATATTCCATCAATACTTTACGCATTTAATTTTCTAGCATCTAGACATAATCTCACTTTCTCAGGTTTAATTACTAATCTCATCGGAGAACTCCACGGACTATTTTACAAGTCTATAACTCCTAATTCTATCATTCGATCAACTTTGCTATACATTAATTTTTCCACTGCTGGGGATACAGGGTAAAACCTTTGCCTAATCGGTTTTGCCGATCCGACATCTATATGATGTTTAATCAACGTTGTTCGCCCAAGCCCTTTCCTTTCAAATGACGGAAATAATGAAATAATGGCTTGAAGTTGTCTCTTTTGGCCGTCAGATAATGGGTATGATTGTTCCTCCTTACTATCTGGAATTCTGAATTCGCTTTTGTAATCTAAAGCTGATAACAACCCTGACGCTAATTGAAACGCTTTCCAAAAATCTGTTCCCAATATCATCCGTTTCTGAATGGATGGTATGATGAATAACTTTATCGGTCTAGTTTTGTTTTTATAGGTAATATCCAGGGTAATGAAACCGATGACTGGTTGATCTTGTCCATCCGCTGTTTTAACTTGGGAAGAAATACGACGAAACTTTGGATACTTTGACCAATCTTCTGACGCCAAAGTCGACCTCAGTCAACTTATGTTCCCGCCGGTATCTAAGAGACCTGGTTCACGAAAATTTAAAAATGATACTTCCGCATACAATCTTCCATCCAACTTTTCATGAATCACTGACGAAATAAGTAAACGCTTAGTTTGTCTAACTACTTTCCAAAAAGTTCGCAATCGCATAGTAGATCTCTTTAGTCGGGACCGGGTTGAAATTGGGTTGCGTCCAAAAATACTACTACGCACTTTGAGATAATTTCTCAAACGTTCTTGATAAGGTTTCACTGACGATATAACTGGTGTCTTATCGTTACAGTTAAAAGGTAAGTCTGGTATTTTGTTTGCTTGCTCTATTGGTTCTGAGCTAGCCGGTAAATCAGGTAATATTTCAGTTAGAGATTTTTTGGGGCCATCCGAGCTTTCACAGATGGACCCTTCACTATGTTTTTCGCTTTCTTGGCGATACAATTTTTACATTGGGGCTTATATACGTTTTTCGAACCACACCCGTAACAAAATATAGTGCGAGGTTCTAAGCAGTTGTCCCAGCCATGTCCCTCTACATCACAATTCCAACACTGAAATACTTTAAGCGGGGCTTGCACTGCTTTAACATTATACACATTCAACGCCATCTTTTCGGAGAGTTCGATTTTTTTGGCTCTTCTACTTCTGCAATGTTGCGTTTAGCATACTGAAAATTGGCTGAAGTTTTATTTGCTCTTCTAGAGAATACATACCCTAATAAAATTTCTCGCTTTTGCACTAGCTTTCGAAGTAAGATATAGAGAGAATAGGTATGTACAACAATTCATGACGAATGTCTGGCAACGACGATGTGGACTGTGCCATCATCAAGCCTCATCTCATTTGGCTAACCAAAATCCGTAGTCTCACAATATCCGAAGCTCCTATACCCTTTGAAACGCTTGATGATTAACCAACGAGAAAATTTGTAAATTTGTCCTTTTCTAACTCTAGTAATAAAGTAAAGTTCTCCAGTCACTTCTTAGTATATAAACAGATTCTTAGTAAAAATTGTGGAATTTTATGTTGGGTAACATGAAAACTTATTTGAGAGTAGAAAGTAGAGGTCTGTAACTGGCCTGCTTCCTAAAAATCTTTGAGATTAGGGCAAGGGCACTAACCCCTTCTATACTCGAGATTTAGGTAAGGATATAAATACTTATATTAACTAACTTGATCTACTGCAAGAGCTTAGTATATTTTAATTATAAAGTGTGTTTTTGTTCTTAATTCCTAGAATCACAGAGATATACCCATACGCATGTCTGTACATGTGTACATACTTTGTTTAATTTTTATTTTTTTGTGTGCTGACTCAGTAACGCTGTGTATCCACACTCAAATTTGTATGACAAACGTGTTGTGTTTGAAGCAAATTTTGAACGTGGATAGTGTTGTTTGCAGTAATTTTCGTGTTTGAAGTGCGTGTTTGACGAAAATAGAATTGGTTTTATCTTCGAAGTGTTTGACGAGACTGATTTGTTTTTCATACAAATTTGAGTGTGGATACACAGCTTAAATAATCCAAATGATTTTGCAACTAGATTTAGATTTCATGTCTTTTGTCGACGCTAAATTGAAATGTATCTCCCCGTATATGTTAGCTTGTGTGTATCTCCATATATGTGTAGGAACCGGTGATAAGGCACCGAACCAGAAGCGGTCATCGTTTCTAAAGCGAGTTTGTAGTGCTAAGCTTCATAAAATAACGAAAGACGGTCACACACAAGACTTGGAAGTTTGCAACGACAGGGAGCACACGTTTCGGGACAGACCTGCAGTCAGTTTGATTTTTTGTTTCAGCCATAAGAAAATTAATTGTAACACTAACATCATTGCCAATAACCGAAAACGGAATATAAATAAAATACCACAAATTGGGGGCTCGTCCGGGATGGCAGATTAAAAGTGAAACAATTAAATTTGGCTAGTGAATTTCACAAATTCGTTAAAACTTGTGAAATTCTGAGAAGGAAGGAGACAGCAAGTGACGCTGCCTCGAGAAAACCGTCGTTTCAGTGAGTGGAAGCGAGATAGCTGCAGTACAAGCGCGGTATCGGCGAGCGACAATAAACTTGAAAATTCGACCGATGAGCGAGACAGCAAGTGACGCTGAGATAAGGCAACTGCAGAAGGAGTGAGAAAGCTGATCAGGAAGGTGGTTCTGGAATTTTCGCAGCACATGACAGAACATTCGTGAGAAGTTTGGCCGAAGAAGGTACCATTGGGATACACCAGTAATCAAAAGGCAAGGCAGGAACGGATCGAAGTGCACAATACAGAGCGTTGGAGAAGTGTACGGCGCTAGAGAGATTGTGACGATTCCGGTTGCAAGATTGATTCAAGATTGCAAAATCGATACAAGGCGGCTACAACGGAGGCTGTGTAAATTGCTGCAGAAGTGTACAGTAATTTACCAGTGTTGGTGGCAAAAAACTTTTCGAGGCTGTGTTAACTGCTGGAGAAGTGTACAGCGGTTAGCCAGGGCTGGAGGCAACGAAGGTTGAATTCTACAGAGACTAGCGTTGAGTTCTAGGAGTGAACTGCGTTAGTGGTGGCGGTGGACATCTGGTGGTAACGGCGTAAGCAACAGAAGCTGAGTTAGCTGCTGGAGAAGTGTACAGTGGTTAGCCAGGGTTGGAGAAAACGGAATTTGGAATTTTCCAGAGACTAGCGTTGAGTTCTAGGAGTGAACTGCTTTAGTGCTGGCGGAGAACAACAGAGACTTGCGTTGAGTTCTAGGAGTGAACTGCGTTAGTGGTGGCGGTGTGATCAACGATTGGCAGTGGCAACAACTTTAAGGTTGGCGATAAGTTTCGATATTGGATAGTGCAGGAGGAGGATTTCCGAAGGAATTTGGCGATAAGGCTATTAAACATCGAAAAGGACTACAAAGCAGAGCTACGTGGGACGAACGAGAGACAGGAAAAGCGTATGTTTATCATACGAAAGCGAAAACTGATAACAAATATCAAAGCTAGAAAACAGTACTACTAGTATAAGAAGATTTGTACGTAATTTTAAGTACTTGTAATTGAGATGGAGCTTGCACAGATTCTGGCTCTAAGCATGGTTGCTTTGCGATCGAAATTATCCGAACTAGCGCTGCCTACAACGGGAAGGAAACGGGATTTGCAGAATAGGTTACTTACCCATTATGGTTTGCAGCAAGAAAATTAGGAATCAGATGATCGGCGAACGGGGAAGTAGAGATTGCAGAAGAAAACGTAGCTAGACCCGAGAGATCTTGGTTTACTTTGAAAGATGTCGAATACAGTGTTTCCCAGTTTTCTGGTTCAGATATTCCTAACATTGCTCAAGCCACGGTACAGTGGAATGAATTACAGTTATTTGTCTATGGAAAACAGTTATTGTGTGGGGCGGCAAAATCTTTCATAAGGAGTCAGAGAAATATTATAAACTGGAGTTCTCTGAAAGCAGCTCTTCGTGCTGAGTTTGGTGTAAAAATATCTTCAGCTGCAGTCCATAAAAAATTAAATCAGCGCCAACAGAAGAAAGGTGAAACTCTAAATGAATATTTATAAGCATTGATGGAAATTGCGAAGCCGGTAAACATAGATTTGGAAAGTCTGATAGAGTACTTCGTTAAAGGTATTCCGGATGCAAAATCCAACAAGATGATGTTATTTCAAGCTCGAAATATTCCCGAGTTAAAGTTTCAAATCGAAGTTTATAAGAAAGGACGTGATTCGTACAAGGCGACAAGCAGATTTGAAAGTATGGCAAGGTCAGCTGAAGCAGCTGAGGCAGTGCAGGCAGTAGGGAGAAAATGTTTTGGTTGCGGAGATGCAACACATTTAAGAAAAGATTGTCCTAAGTTCGATCAAAAGTGTAGTAGTTGAATTTCATGTAGTTCCCGATGAGGACATGGGGTTTGTTGCTATTTTAGGAAGAACGATTCTTGGCAGTGTTGACATGAAGGTATCCAAAAATGGCACTCAGTTTCTGATCAGTAAAGAGCAAAAATTAGTAGAAGAAAAAACTGAATCAGTTGAGGATTGGATGAAGCAATTCGAAGATGTCTGCACAGTTTTTGAAGGGAAGGACGAAGTCGGTTTAGAGTTGTCTCATTTAAGTCAAAAACAGGCTAAAGAGGTCGAATAAAGGCCAGTACGAATTCTTATATGTACCGTTTGGTATCTCAAACTCTCCAGCGGTTTTCACGAGATTCATGATGACAGCAATGCAGGAGTTGATTCAGAAAGGCATAGCGATCGTGTATATGGATGACATCATCATCCCAAGCAAGGACTTAGAAGTAGAAGAAGGAATGTCAAGAATGAAATTAGTTTTGGAGATTGCCGAAAAGAACGGATTACAGTTAAACTGAAAAAAGTGTCAGATTCTACAAAATCAAGTCAATTTTTTGTGATACGTGATTAGTGATGGGATGATAAAACCGAGTGAGGAGAAAATTTCAGCAGTACACAATTTTCCAAGACCGCGTGATAACAAAGCAATGCAAAGGTTTCTCGGTTTAACAACGTATTTTCGAAAATTCATTAAGGGATATGCTTTAATGGCGAAGCCACTTTCCGATATGTTAAGGAAGGATAGTAAATTTGTGTTCAACGAGATCGAAGAGGTGGCATTCCAACGATTGAAAGCTACATTAACAAGTGAGTCGGTATTGAGGTTATATGATCCGAAGGCGCAAACAGAGGTCCATGCTGATGCATCGAAATATGGTTACGGGGCAATTCTAATGCAGAAAGATACTGAGGATAATTTGTTCCATCCAATTTAATACATGAGTCAAAAAAAGAAGGCATGTCAGCAGAATTATCAGTCATATGAGCTAGAAGTTTTAGCTATAATTGAGGCTCTAAAGAAGTGGAGGGTTTACATTCTTGGATTGCAGTTCACTATAGTTACAAACTGTAATGCGTTTACTATGACCATGAGAAAACAGGAAGTTCCCTTGAGAGAAGCTCGGTGGGCCATGTTACAGTCTAGAACATCGGTCAGGATCAAGGATGAGGCATGCTTTGAGTCGAGTTGGTTGTTATTCAATAACAGACAGTGTTATGCATCGTTTGAAAGAAGCGCAATTGGTGGATGATTGGACAAAAGCTGTACTAAGTTTACTTGAAAATGGCGAGTACGAGGATTTTTATATTTCAAATCAGGTCTTGTTCAAAGATGCCAATAAGCAGTTGATTGTAGTACCCGAGCAGATGGAGAATGAAATTATCTTACTGGCCCATAAACAAGGACATTTCTCAGCAAAGAAAACACAGTCATTAGTCGAAAAATCATATTTCATTCCTAAATTGAAAGATAAAGTAACACGATTAGTTGAGGGGTGGCGTGCAGTGTATCAAAACAAATGCGAAAATGGGTAGAAAAGAAGGGTATCTGACAGTGATTGTTAAGGGAGATCAGCCTCTAGTTACATATCATATTGACCATGTGGGTCCAATGGAAATTACCAAGAATAGGTACAATCATTTGTTGGTAGTTGTCGATGGTTTTAGTATGGTTATATCCTACCCGAAGTACCGGGGCAGAAGAAGTTGTAAATCATTTGGAACAACAAGCAAATATATTCGGTAACCCAGTAAGAGTAGTGACCGATAGGGGAACGGCGTTTACGTCACATTTGTTTGAGCAATATTGTAAGGGCAATAACATACAGCTATTAATTACAACTGGTGTTAAGCGTGGATACGGACAGGTCGAAAGAAAGAAACAGATGATAAACAACACTGAGCCAAGAAGCACCAAAGTGAGTTCGTTTAAGATACTGATAGGTTTGGATATGAGAGTTCCTGAAGATGCAGAGCTAAGAGAGCGTATTTAAGAAAGCATAGTTGACGAGTTAAATAAGGAAGGAAAGGAGATCCGAGAAAGGGCGATTGAAAATATTAAAGTCGTACTGGAGGAAAATCGTAAGTCCTATAATGCTAAACGGAAGATCGAAAGGAAATACGGAATAAACGATTTAGTAGCGATAAAGCGGACACAGTACGGAGTAGGTTTGAAGCTCAAAGGAAATTACTTGAAGACGTACACGGTAGTGGCAGTTCAGAAAGATGGAAGATATGAGGTTCAAAAGATTGGAGATACGGAAGGGCCAACTAAAACATCCACTGTAGCTGAGTTCATGAAATCTTGGGGACATTCATTCGAGTCGACTAAAACGTCAGGAGGGCCGAGTGTAGGAACCGGTGATAAGGCACCGATACACAATAAAAGAACCAGAAGCGGTCATCGTTTCTAAAGCGAGTTTGTAGTGCTAAGCTTCATAAAATAACAAAAGACGGTCACACACAAGACTGGGAAGTTTGCAACGACAGCGAGCACACGTTTCGGGACAGACCTGCAGTCAGTTTGATTTTTTGTTTAAGCCATAAGAACATTAATTGTAACACTAATATCATTTCCAATAACCTATTCTATTTTTGTCCAACGTTTGAATGTTATGGATGCGGTCTCTATGTAACTAAATGGAAATCGTAGGGTAGTAATTCTGCCACAGCGACCTCTATTAGTAGGATTGGCTAAGCAACCTTCGTCTTTTCGCACATTTTTTGTTACTCTAACACTGGCATTGGCGAGATAAGTCTAGCTTGGAATTCGTAACGTAGTAGGTTTACGTCCACGACCAATAGAGCCCTAAACCAATAGCTTGGAGGATCTTTTTGTTTCTTTCTATTTTTTTCTTTTCCTTTTATGTATTTGCTAAAAGATTCGATCATTTTTCTTCTTTATTATTGCGAAGCAGCTATAAAGACCAATCAATTTAGGGGTGAATTAATATTGGCATTTTATAAAAAGGAATAACTAAACCAATCTTTTCTATCTTTCGAAAGCACCAGGTGCTTATAAATAGTGCAGTCATACATAATGCTAGGAAATTCAGGTTTTTTGGATGAGCTAAGTCCTGACCAGTTAAGCAACCTAGTGTATTCGTTAATCTTTTTCTTTCATTTTCCAAAAATTTTTTTTGCGAGATATTAGAGTATAGGACTCACTAGTATTAAAATTAGATAGTGACTTCAAATTCATGTTAAGGTAACGATATGACTTAAGATAAAATATCAATTAAACTTTAATCACAAAATATTATTACATAAATATTAAAAATTAACCAGAAGTTTGTTAAAATGGTTCTCACTAGGAGTGAAGAAAACATAGCTCATTTTTTGTTGTTTGTTGTAAGGAAATGGAATTCAATGGCAGTGTATATTTTCGTTAGTTAATAATTTTCATTTTTCAGAATTTGAGTATGCATGTAAATTCACAATGTAACTCGATGCTTTAGCTCTATTTGGAATATGTAAACCTTCCTGTTTTTAAAAGCGACAACAACACAAGGAAAGATCTTTTTGGGTGGCAAAAATTAACAAGCTGTAAGTGTATCTAAAACTAATTTTCTTTATATTTTTATAAATTTATCTGATGAAATGAATTTGTTCGGGTGATCATTAGCATTTAATACATTGTCAATGGACATATATCGATAAAAATATTTATATAGAAAAAAATTTGTGAGGATATTCGCGTAATCACGCCACCTAAATGTATAAATTTTTTTTCTTTTAATTTGATTTTTTTTATTTTATTACGTATTAAAAGAATCATTAGTAATAAGAGCCAAAATGCAACACTTGCAACCTGTATAATCGGATTTGTACCGAGATTCATCTATTTAGCTAAACTGTTTAGCTAATCTGGATATATCGATAAAAATATTTATATAGAAAGAAATTTGTGAGGATATTCGCGTAATCACGCCACCTAAATGTATAAATTTTTTTTCTTTTAATTTGATTTTTTTTTATTTTATTACGTATTAAAAGAATCATTAGTAATAAGAGCCAAAATGCAACACTTGCAACCTGTATAATCGGATTTGTACCGAGATTCATCTATTTAGCTAAACTGTTTTGAAAATGAAGAATTTTTGTAGATCAAATTGATCTAATCTATAGTACGCTGATGCTAATGAAATGTTTGAATAAATTTTAAGTTCATTATGAATTATTAATTTCTTTAGTTCCCTGATGTAGAAGGAGAAGTCCTAGCTTTCGTATTGGGAGTCTGCGATAACTTTCGCTGGCAGGCTCATGGTAGGGTGAATACAGATGCGGAGCGCAATTATCATTTATAGCGCCTGCAAGAAGTTATGTCCGAAACTTTTTTTTTTTTTCTTTTCGAATAAAAACCCAGGCAAGGGATTCGGTTAATTTGAGTAGCCGATATAGATAAAAAACGCTGTGAAAATACTAGCTATGACGTTCACAAAGAACCCCCCACAGGTGTTTTTGCTAGTCGTTTATGAATCCCATTGAGCAGTCATATGCATACCAAACACCTTTTCTAAAGTCTATCACAAGCGTTCTCAATATAATTCTAGTGGTTCGGGTAACTTTAGTCGGAAATCGAGGTATAGTCCTGGTGGAACAGCGGTAGTAAGTTTCCGTTCTGCCTCCATCTAATTAAGCAAAAGGATCAGTGTCACTAACCTTTGTGTGTTTTCTGACCGATGTCGACAGTTACAGGGTGCAAACCAGGAGTGTTAGACTGCTACTTTATTTTATTGATATATATGTGTAGTTCTCTTTAGCTACATATATGTGTAGGAACCGGTGATAAGGCACCGAACCAGAAGCGGTCATCGTTTCTAAAGCCAGTTTGTAGTGCTAAGCCTCATAAAATAATGAAAGACGGTCACACACAAGACTTAGAAGTTTGCAACGACAGCGAGCACACGTTTCGGGACAGACCTGCAGTCAGTTTAATTTTTGTTTAAGCCATAAGAACATTATTGTGGGAAATGGCATTGAGAGAGAGCAATCCAAAGTGATAGAAGAGAAGAGACAAACGCGTAGTAGTAGTAGAGAGAGCTGTTAAAGAGGCCGTAGATTATTCGCAAAGAGACTGTCAACTGAATCGCACGTCAAGGTCCATAAGTAGTCCAGTGTTATTTCTATAAGTGTGTTTAAATCTTAACAATATATTGAACTCGATTGTCATCAAACAATTCAAATATTAATAAATAAATAAATATAGTATCGATCGTTAAATCAACACTACATTAATTGTAACACTAATATCATTGCCAATAACCGAAACCGGAATATAAATAAAAGACCACAAATTGGGGGCTCACCCGGGATGGCAGATTAAAAGTGAAACAATTAATTTTGGCTAGTGAATTTCACAAATTCGTTAAAACTTGTGAAATTCTGAGAAGGAAGGAGACAGCAAGTGACGCTGCCTCGAGAAACCCGTCGTTTCAGTGAGTGGAAGCGAGATATCTGCAGTACAAGCGCGGTATCGGCGAGCGACAATAAACTTGAAAATTCGAACGATGAGCGAGACAGCAAATGACACTGAGATAAGGCAACTGCAGAAGGAGTGAGAAAGCTGATCAGGAAGTTGGTTCTGGAATTTTCGCATCACATAACAGAATATTCGTGAGAAGTTTGGCCGAAGAAGGTACCATTGGGATACACCAGCAATCAAAAGGCAAGGCAGGAACGGATCGAAGCTGTGTTAACTGCTGGAGAAGTGTACAGCGGTTAGCCAGGGCTGGAGGCAACGAAGCTTGAATTCTACAGAGACTAGCGTTGAGTTCTAGGAGTGAACTGCGTTAGTGGTGGCGGAGAAAAAACAGAAACTAGCGTTGAGTTCTAAGAGTGAACTGCGTTAGTGGTGGCGGAGAACTATGGAGACTAGCGTTGAGTTCTAGGAGTGAACTGCGTTAGTGGTGGCGGTGTGATCAACGATTGGCAGTGGCAACAACTTTAAGGTTGGCGATAAGTTTCGATATTGGATAGTGCAGGAGGAGGATTTCCGAAGGAATTTGGCGATAAGGCTATTAAACATCGAAAAGGACTACAAAGCAGAGCTACGTGGGACGAACGAGAGACAGGAAAAGCGTATGTTTATCAGATCTAGCGAAACCTGATAACAAATTTCAAAGCTAGAAAACAGTACTAACATAGTATAAGTAGATTTGATGCTAATTTTTATGAAATGTTTGAATAAATTTTAAGTTCATTATGAATTATTAATTTCTTTAGTTCCCTGAATTAATAACAATTTTGCACTTTATGGACTTGGCTATTGACTCCTTTGCTATTAACTTGTTTAAGAATAAACATCGTGTTCATCTGAAATGTCTTCACCAAATCAGATTGAAGAAATATACAAAACATACATGAAAAATAAGTCATAAAGATTCCTATGACAATTATTGCTTAATTCCAAAAACAAAAACATGCAGCCACACTCTGTGGAAAACACTTAAGATTGTAACAGCGGCGGAGTATCAAGTAACCGACGCTGAGCATGAAATATAAACAATTTTCAACCCCCTAAAAACGTGGGTCATTAGAATAAGATATTTTTAAGAACCATTGTCGCCTCCTAGAGTCGAAGAATTCTTTTATATACACATACGTTTGTTAATAAAATCAGTTAATATTTTGAATTCAACGAATGAAGATTGGGTTATTGTTCCCCTCCGGAATCCCTATTCATTTTGGTCCTTCGAGAAAAAGGAACTCTGTAGTTTTCCCCCACCAGTGGTAAGAGACTCAGAGAGTGAATCAGCTCCTTAAGAGTTTGAGATCTTATGCAAGTGTAAATGCTAAGACCAGCTAAAGGTAGCATAATAAGAAAGAACTCTGTAGTATTCCCCCACCAGTGGTAAGAGACTCAGAGGTACAATCAGCTCCTTAAGAGTTTGAGATCTAATGCAAGTGTAAATGCTTAGACCAGCTAAAGGTAGCAAAATAAATAACTCTTGTTTTCCCCCACCAGTGGTAAGAGACAGAGTATAAAATAAAAGCAAAATATTATTGCTTAATAAATTAAAAGTGCGTGCGTTCGAATTTAAAGGCAGTTTGGCTAGCGGAGCAACTGTAGTAATTTCGGCGGCGGAGTGTTTTTGTGTGTGGCGTATTCGAAGCCCTAATATCGAAAGTTAAAAAAAAACATCCTCGCCTATATATACACTATAGGCGGTTACAAGTCGACTGGCAACAAGAAGCAGATTAACGAGGCAGTTGCAAGTCGGCAACAAGAAGCAGATGAACGACGCATTTGCAAGGCAACAGGATAGTTGCAAAGAAGAGGCTACTGAAGAACAAGGAAATCTGGTGCACTGACAGGCACCGGTACCGCCTGAGCCCATAGGCCCAGGACAACAGCAGCAGATCAACAGCGAGAGGGGCAAACCACCACTTTCGCCTGCGAGGGAGCGTCAGTGCAGCCAACCGGCGACGACCAGCTGACGCAGAGGATAATACGAGGCATACAACAAAAGACAATGAGACAATCAACACCTTTACGGATAATAATCAGCAACCAAGATTGAAGTGAACCGATAGCGCTACAAAGAGCGCCCAATAAAAATTAATAATAAAACTGTGCGCTGCGTCGCATAATTTTTTTAATGCACTGCGATGCATATTTTTTTTAAAAAATTAAAAAACAAACTATGTACAATTGTGCGGCATTAAAGCTGTTCAATTAGAGTGTGGCCTGAAAACCACACGCAAAACTAGGCAGGGATATATGTAAAAAAAAAAGTAATATACATTCATATATCCTATAAGACAAAAATGTTCACTAATAAGGCTGCAAAAGTGTTGGAGAAGCAGGCAGAGTTACATACCAGGTTAAGGCAGTTAGAAGGACTAGATCCTAGAAGCATAACTGGCAAAGTTGTAGAGGAAGTAAAAGAGATAAGGAATCAATGGATACCTAATAACAAAAAATTGATCCAGTCTGCTCCAAATTTCGAGCATGATTATTTCAGAAATAAAATACATGAAGAAGCTTTAACGATAGTTGCCAAAATTATAGCCATAGAATAGTCAAAGATTTACACACTTTAGACAATTCAACAGGCAATGGGACATGGATTTTATATATTAATAAAATTAACTATTTGTGGGAGAAAGTACAGGCATGTCAAGTATTAACAAGTGATGCAAAATTAAAGAATATTATGGATGATTTACAATTTGATGTCCAAAATATATTGTCAATGCTAGAAATGAAATTGAACAATAAAGAAAATTGTAAGAGTGATAATGTTACCGTGAGAGGCGAATTACCGGTGTTGCCAAAGATTCAGGTACCCACATTTTCTGGAGAGGCTAGAGAATGGGACCTGTTTGTAGAATTGTTTACGGAATTAATTGAAAAAGAGAAGATTTAAGTCTTGCGCTTAAGTTTAATTATTTAAAATCCGCGTTAAAAGGCGAAGCAAGGAGCATGGTAGCTCATCTATTGTCAGGTCCAGCTGACAATTATAGTGCCGCTTGGGAACTGTTAACCAAGCGGTATGAAAATAATCGGAGGGTATTATCCGAGCAGTTAAATCGGATCGTTGATTTACCGATGATCAACAATGAATCCGCAAAAAGTGTAAAAGGAGTGATTGACATAATAAATGAATCAATACACTTAATTGAAATCAAAGCAAATGTGTCCGACGAAGTTGACGTAATACTCGCTCAACACATACTTCGGAAATTTGACAATTATACTACAATTATATGAGAGTCAAATTAGAAAAACAAGGCAGATACAATTGCTATCTGATGTCATGGAATACTTGGAGCATGTAATGTACACAACCGGAAATAATTCCAGATCATGTACATCCCCTCTTAGTCAAAAAAAAAATCTTTCTTGATCAATGAGGAGGTCGGGTTCGTCCTAAATAGGTGGCCTCTCTCTTGCAGTCCCTGTACATCAGATGTTACGATGGGCAAGAGCACCACAAATCAGGCCGAAGCCAACACATACGGGCTTAATGTATTGAGAAGTTTGGATCCGGTTGGGACTTCTGGCTGTCGGCTAGCAAACAGTCTTTGGGGGGGGGTTCTTTGGACCAACATGTTCTCAACACACCCGTATTACATAAAATAAAACAAAGTCCCTGTTGCACTAATATTACACAATTACTCAATTGAAAGAAATGAACTAAGAGATAGAAAAAAAGGGATATTAGTATCGCACGAATAGGGAAGCTACTAAGATGTTATTGTAGCTTCGCGTCTTAACCCACCCAACCAATGATTTTCCCATCGCAAGATTCTGGAAAATCCCAATATAATCAGCTAACCGCTCACATTTCGCCACAAGGAAGATTACACACTCTCTACTCAAACATTATAAACGATATTTATTCACGAGGGTTACGGAATACTAAAATACTTCGATAAGTCGGAAACATAATCCGGGTTAACTAAACAAAAATGATGATTATTATAATAAACGATACTCAAATTAAATATTTGGATCATTTCAGGCATCCAAAAGCCAAATTGGGAATAATATGTTTTGTTTTGTTGAATCTTAATTTTAAGGTGGATATATATAAAATTATAGATATTCAAAATAAAAATAACAATTGAAATTTGTAAATCTTCAATTTCAATTATGATTTCAAATATAAATGGCGACTCTGCTCACACAGTCAAAGGCGATTATCGATAGCGATTTAATTTCAATACTTCCAATACTTTTTTAACTTTACTGTACTCGAGATGGTTTTTCTTATTTGCAGATTAATTGACAATGAACTCTCTTTCTTTTTGCATAAAAAAAAACAGGAAAATACCAGATCGATCATGATTTATGGTTTAGAACTTAGGACTTACCCATCCGTCCGGTCCGTCGAAGGCCTTCGTCGTCCGCTGGATGATGCTTAGGAATAAAATATTAGGTTAAATCAAGCGACTGGCATTCCTATGCAACAAATTCGGTCCACGGGACTCTCAATCCGCAACGAAAAAACTTTCTCTGCCCGTATTCGATTCGGGCGGCTATTCCAAGTTAATTAACTTCCTCAAAAAGTCTCTGTGCCCTTCACGGTGTGCAGCTTTTGAGCGGTGTCTCAACAGAAAAATATCTTTTGCAAATTTATAGAATTCCAATTGTGATTCCTTTTTCCAGGTTTCCAAAATACAAATCAATTATGGCTAATTTTCAAACGAACTTGTTAGAAATTTACAATGATCCAAATATCCACAAAAATATAACTTACGATAATAAGATTCACAAAACTCTATAATATTAGTTGTCCTTGATGCTCCAAATTAGTATAAAGTTAATCATTAGGCTTGATGGCCCAGAAAATTTCAGATTTAAATTTATATATTTTTTCTCGAGGAGCGGCGTGGTTAAGGCGTCTAGCCAGAGCGGAAGTTCGTCAGAAAAGAGTGTGACCAATGCATGCGATCGCGCATGATACCTATTCTCTAGGGTTGCACTAGTAGAACTATCGAACATCTAAGCTCAGCTGATCATTATTATCGACGCACTTACCCAACCCTTACTGAAATTCAAATTAACGCCTTAATTTTTAAAAATAAAACTAACGGCAGAAACTGGGCACTACAACCACAGTATAATACTAGAGCTTGCTTCGGAGTATTAACCTGAAAAAGACAGTTACTGCCTAATGTCCTTAGCATGATAAGTTCCTAACAGTTTGCCATTCAAATCTTCCAACACGTAATAACAGTTTCCTAATCTCTCTCTTATTCGGGACTTTAACCATAGCAAGTTCAATTTGGCATTAACACATTTTTTGAAAGTTGCTTTGACCTCCTTGGTTCTCAGGTTATACACCTTTGCATTGTGCTCCGCTGTTTTTGCTATTTTTTTCTTGAGTAAATTACGGCGTAATGCTAACTGATCGTCCTTTCGCAATACGTTATTCGGTACATTTAGCATATTTATTCTTTCGAGAAGAGTGTATTGGGAACCATGTGTGGCCATGTCAAAGCCAAACAAAGCATGGAAAGGAGAGCATCCTATACTCTGATGATACGAATTCCTTAGTGCACAGCTTATAGCGGGTATATGTAGATCCCATTCGCGCTGGTCCTCTTTGAGATAGGCGCGGATTGCTGCAATGATAGATCTGTTCACTCTCTCAGAGGCATTCGACTGTGGGGAATAAATTGCTGTATACACATGTTTTATGCCCAATGTCGTTAACCATGCATTAAATTCGCTTGCCTTGAATTGTGAACCATTGTCGCTAACCAATATCTCGGGAACTCCATATCGAAAGAATATATTATCTTGCAGATACTCTTGAATCACATTGCTCTTAAATACTTTAAGGGGTTGAAGCCAATGATATTTAGATAAATGATCAACCACTATCAGAAGTCCGATGTGGCCACGTTTGCTTCTCGGATATGGTCCCAAAAGATCAATATGTAAACGTTGAAAAGGTCTCTCTGATACTACAGCTTTACCCATCGGTGGCTTTAAGATTTGGTTGGGAGCTTTCGTTGACTTGCACGTCTCGCAATTCCGGATATAATAACGCACTTGTATCACCATGCCAGGCCAATAGAATGTCCGACGTATGAGCTCCAAAGTTTTTGCCATCCCGCCATGTGCAGATATTTTATCTTCATGCGCTCTTTTGATAACTTCCTTTGATAAACTTTGTGGAATCCATAGTTTCCAAATATTAATTTGGCTGAACTCTGTTCCATCATCATGTTCCGTGCGTATATATACAAACTGATCCATTATTTTCAAATCCGGATATCTGTCTTGTTCTTTTACAATTTTCTCTCTCAGTTGTTGATATTCGTCGTCATTGAAACTAGGTGAGTTCAAATCGACTAAGGGGCGGAGTTCTTCCAAAGCACACAAATCTTCCGAAAACATTCTGGACAATGCGTCTGGTACTACATTATCTTGACCTCTTCGGTGACTTACTTCAAACTTGTACCCTTGCAGCTTCATCGCCCATCTCGCAAGTCTTCCTTTCAAATCCGATTGTCGCATTAACCAAACTAAACTGGCGTGATCGGTTATAACTTCGAATTCTTGTAGTTCAAGATAACAGCGGAATTTTTCTATTGCCTCCAAAGCAGCCAAGCACTCGCGTTCTGTCACGCTATAATTTCGTTGAGCTGTCGTTAACTTCTTCGACATAAACGCTATAGGTTTCTCAGCTCCTTCTTCGTCCAATTGTACCAACATTGCGCCAATGCCGTAGTTGCTTGCATCACAATGCACGTAGAATTTCTTGTTAAAGTCTGGATTGATCAAGATCGGGGCCGAGGTTAACTTTTCCTTAAGTTCTTCGAAGGCAACTAGAGCTTCCTGTGTCCATAAAAATTTCTTTTTCTTGGTTAGCAATTGGGTAATCGGAAATGTAATGTCAGAAAAATTATTAATGAATCTACGATACCAACCAACAACGCCCAAGAAACCTCTGGTCTGTTTTATATTTTTCGGGACCGGCCAATTTTTTATTGCTTCTATTTTGGCAGGATCTGTTGATATTCCTCCTCTTCCTATAATGTAGCCCAGATATGGCACTTCTGTAACACAAAACTTGGTCTTTTCTATATTTAACGTTAGATTTGCCTTTCTAAATTGCTGAGACATACGAATCAGAATCTCCAAGTGAGTATCAAAGTCTTCTGAAACAACGCAGAGATCGTCTAGGTATCCGAACACACAATATTTCAGATCTGCTGGGATTAGATCGTCTATTAAACGCGCCATGGTTTGCGAAGCGTTGCATAATCCGAACGGCATTACGGTGAATTGGTAAAGGGGGCGGCCGGGTATCGTGAAAGCTGTTATGGGTTTGGATTTTTCTGAAAGAGCAATTTGCCAGTAGGCATCTTTCAAATCAATTTTTGTTATAAAATTGGCCTTTGGCAGTCGCGCGAAAATTCCATCTATGCTTTGCAGAGACTTCACTTATTTTTCGTGCATCCAAACATAATCGTACTTTTCCGGGTTTTACCACCATACGCATAGGAGAACTCCAAGGACTATTCGCTCTCTCGATCACTCCCATTTCTAACATTCGGTCGATTTCTTTATACATCAACTTTTCAACCGCTGGCGACACAGGATAGAAGCGTTGCTTGATTGGAGTTGCTTCTTTGATCTCTATGTCATGAACAATAAGTGGAGTTCGACCTAATCCTTGTTGTTTAAAATCCGGAAACAATTGAATAACATCACTTAATCTTTTCTCCTGCTCTGGTGTTAATACACATTTCTTTTCGTCATCAACCGAGTGAATATTTTTGTCTAATGTGGGAGTCTTACAACGAAATGAAAATTCTGGACATAACTCAAAAGATTTCCAGAAATTCCCAAAATAAGTCGTTTTGCTAATGACGGGATAATAAAAAGAGAAAGAGGTTTTTGCTTGCTTTAATATTGCACCTCTGTTCTTACTATTCCGGTAACTGGATGTCTTTTCCCATCAGCTGTGGCCACACTTGATATAATTGTTGAAAATCCAGGGTATTTCGTCCAGTCTTTTGCTGCTAAATCTGATCCGATGCAACTGATATTGGCTCCAGTATCTAATAGACCAAGCTCAGAAAATTCGAGAAATTTAACTGGAGCGTAGAAACGGCCATCTGCGGCTTCATTGATCATAGACGATATTATTAGTTTTTGGGCATCTTTTACTTTCTTCCAAAAGCGACGCATACGTTCGCTCGAGCGACTTCTAATGAACTGGGAAGTTGCAACTTCCTGTGCAAAGATTTTGTCTCGAATCGCTAAATAGTTTTGCAGACGTTGATGGTATGGTAGTCTGGGATATGGCTGTATTTTATTTTCTCGCCGATTCGTTTCGTTATTATCTGTCAAATCTGGTGTTTTGTTCTTCGTCGCTGTGTTATTGCTATCATCTACTGAGGGTCCACTCGATTGCGACGGAATGATGGGCCCTGATTGGAGTTTTTCGAACGAGCTAGACATACATCGCATTGTGGTTTGTAAACATTTTTCTTTCCACATCCGTAGCAGAAAATGCGGCGCTCTTCTAAGCACATGTCCCATCTGTGTCCTTCGATGTCACAATTCCAACAAATGTATTTCTTTTCCTTGACGTGAATTGCATTTTGCTCAGGTTGAATATCTTCCTCCTCGGGCTCTTCATCTGTCTCTTCACGTAAAGCGATATTCTTTCTAACGTTTGTATATTTTGTGATGCGTTGTTCTGATTCTTCACGGAGAAATTGCTCTCGCCGGTGCACCAATTGGCGAAGTTTAGATACCGATTCTATGGGAACGTATAATAACGCTTCTCGTACTTCAGAAATAAGGTTTCTTTGTAGCTGATGAACGAGCCGTTTTTCCTCCATAGGTATTGTCAATCTCGATACCAAAATCATTCACCAATCCTCTGTTTTCGGTTGCGGATTTCTTCAAGAATCAAATCATCATCCTTATTCCTGTTTCAAATCCAGACAGAATTCTTCCCAAATAACTTCGTCATGGTCTTTTTGATAGCGCCAATACCATTCCTTGGTTCTTCCGGTTAATAATAGGTGCAAATTTCTGCACACCGGTGTAAAATCACTCTGAAAGTTATCTACAGTTAACGCTTTTATTCTGTAAAGAAATGCTGAAACTGTAGGACCTTTAGGAGACGCATCAAATTTAATACCCCAACTTTGTACTAGTTGGGCAGCTTTTCCAGGATTAATGTAATGGTGAGATGTTGAATTCGATATTGGCGTCGGAGCGCGATGCTGATCGTGGTTACTAGATTGTCCAACTGAATTATTTAAATTCAAATTTCCTAGTCTCTGATCAATTAAATATTCCATTCTCTCAAAAATTGCATTCACATTTACCTCAGCTGCTCTGCCTAAAGTTGATTGTTGCTGCGACCGAGCTGAACGCTGGTTGTGTTGATTCGTGTTCTCCTGTTTACGTGCCGTTGAAGCTTTTGGTTTTCTTCCCCTAGCTCCTGATTTTAATGGACAAGCCGGAGATGCTACATTATTTGACTGTGAGTGAGCTCTAGTATTATGGGTCTTCTTGTTTCTATTATCTATGTGACCCTCCGCTTGCTCAGACATTATGAACTGGACTAAATCTTTCTGGTGGCATACTTTCTTACAGCAATGACATTCCTGATGTTCTTGTATATAACTTTCTATACACTCTTGGTGAAAAATATGATTACATTTAGTAATCCTAAGCTCTTCTGTTTCAAAAATTACTTTCGAACAAATTGTGCATTCTGCTTCTGGTAGCACACTCAATTCTTCATTACTTCGAATTACTGGCATTTTGATTATTCTTCCACAAAAAAAATTACTTTAGATAGTTTATTTAATTTGTTTTAATATATTTAAACATATAATTATTATCTTCCTTGTTTTGAAAGTGAGGGTGAGCAAAATTATAGGTGCTGTACTAATATCGAGGGAGAAATGAACTAATCGATAGTTCAATCTCAAGAAATTTTTGTGAAGGGATAGAAAAATCTTGTCGTCCTAGACCTAATCATCTATATCAAATCCAAAACGAAAAGACTGATCTCAACAAACTCCTAAACTGAACTAGCTTTGTTTCATCGGTCAGAATTTGGACCTCGCCAAATATCTGCAGTTCCAGATGATTAAGCAGTCAATTCAATAGTATATGCTGAAATATTTGTTCTATTGTTATTAAAAGAAATGGACAAAATCAATAAACTACAATGCCAACGCCGACATCACAAGCTTAATATGCCTTACTGGTCGTAAATTCGAAACAATCAAATTGACGAATTCCAATAAAATACACACCCTATAATATAAGTCTGTCATTATATTGTAGAGTTTGTATATGTTTCTAAATATATTCACAAATTCATGTTAAAGCTCCTCATCACTGGTCAGAACTCGGATTCTCCAAATATCTGCATTCCTAATAAATAAGTTACTCAAACAACCATCCATGAATACAAAAAGAAAGCGAAATGAAAAGAAAATAAAAATTTGATAGCAAAGGAATAGATAAAAAGACTAGGGATTTCATTAAGAGATAGAATAAGAAGTAGGAGAATGAAAAAAAGGAACCTGAAATTCTTGAACAACTCAGCTCAGCCTGAATCCTATAGAGAAACACGGTTGAACCGAAATACTGTAACAAGTCTAACAAGGCCTCTTCGTTGGGCGCCAAAATTATGTAATGTACACAACCGGAAATAATTCCAGATCATGTACATCCCCTCTTAGTCAAAAAAAAATCTTTCTTGATCAAAGAGGAGGTCGGGTTCGTCCTAAATAGGTGGCCTCTCTCTTGCAGTCCCTGTACATCAGATGTTACGATGGGCAAGAGCACCACAAATCAGGCCGAAGCCAACACATACGGGCTTAATGTATTGAGAAGTTTGGATCCGGTTGGGACTTCTGGCTGTCGGCTAGCAAACAGTCTTTGGGGGGGGGTTCTTTGGACCAATATGTTCTCAACACACCCGTATTACATAAAATAAAACAAAGTCCCTGTTGCACTAATATTACACAATTACTCAATTGAAAGAAATGAACTAAGAGATAGAAAAAAAGGGATATTAGTATCGCACGAATAGGGAAGCTACTAAGATGTTATTGTAGCTTCGCGTCTTAACCCACCCAACCAATGATTTTCCCATCGCAAGATTCTGGAAAATCCCAATATAATCAGCTAACCGCTCACATTTCGCCACAAGGAAGATTACACACTCTCTACTCAAACATTATAAACGATATTTATTCACGAGGGTTACGGAATACTAAAATACTTCGATAAGTCGGAAACATAATCCGGGTTAACTAAACAAAAATGATGATTATTATAATAAACGATACTCAAATTAAATATTTGGATCATTTCAGGCATCCAAAAGCCGAATTGGGAATAATATGTTTTGTTTTGTTGTGTTCACGCCACCGGGTGAACAGCAGTGAGCGGCGAAGAGCAGTGAGCGGTGAGGAGTGAGGAGGGTTTTTTGATCCTCGGCATCTACGGTCACACCAGGAGGAGTGACTCGGTTTTTTCCAATGGGCACCGCCATTTATTCTGAATCGAGCTTTTCACCCGAACACCCGTTCTTTTGCCTTTACGATTTGTCAATTTTTTCAACCCGAACCATTTCGTGTGTGTCGGGCTCTCTGTGAATATTTAATAAAACATAAGTTGATTTAACCGAAGTTTTCGCGCGTTTTTAATTCACCACCCGCTCACCATACCTAGAAGAAATTGGCACCCGCCAACTACTTGTATTTGATTTGGATCCTTCCGCCCCTCCACGAACATTGGTCCTTCGAGCCGGATATCCTTCCGCTCCTCCAGCTTGCATCGGCGGAATTCCTGATAAGTACAAAATTTCATTATTCATTTCATTTCCATACTACTAAAAGTGTGAGGTTTTCCCGCTTCTCCATAGCGACCTACACACTTTTACATATTGTATGTACATACCTGACCTGTTCCAAGGTTACATGGTAGTTCCTAATCCTTAGCGTGATTGTCCAACGTTCTCGTTTTACATTCCACGAGTATCCATTTTTTATTTATGTTTTTTCCTCGCACTCGTCCAAATCCACCTCTTTTTTTTTACATATGCATTCACATGTACATGTATGTAATTTCCACAGCTGTTTGCCAAATCCGCGTAAAAGTTTAAAAAACAAAAAAAATTATTAAAGTGTTATAAAAACTAGGAAAAAATAATAATCAAAGTGTTCACCGCGTTTTCTTATGTGTTGGAATAATTACTTTTAATGCCAAACTTATTTCCGCACGCGCGTATCTACGTACATACATACATCGTCACCTGTTGATGTACGCGCATATGTACATATCCATATACATATAATCCCTTCGCACATTTACCACGACACAAAAGGCAAAAAAAAAAAAAAATATTCTTTTTAAAATAGCACTTAACGTATGCATCGCGATTTCTTGCGCGTTCGAATTAGGTGCGAAATTAATTTCCTCACGCGCGTCTTTGGATACCGGTGCACTTGCTTACATACGTACATACATAAATGCTTACATAGTCATTCATTGCACATACATATGTACATATCCACAACACAATACATTTCGGTGTCGCGCATTGATTTAACACAACCCCACATCTAATTAAATTACAATTACTTACGTTTTTTTTGTTGTTGTGAACAACGCGTGTGCATACATATCTATATACTCACCTGTGTACTTATGCATGTACGTACATACATAGATCAAAGCATCTGTCCATATGCATTGATCGGTTGTTTTGTTTGCGCACAACACTCGCGGTGTGTAAAAGCGTTCTTTTGTTCTTGGTTTTTCCGCACAACCACAAAAAATTATTAACATAATTAAACAACAAAATCAAAAACCAAATATATAAACAGCGGCCGACAGCTGTTTTCGGAGTAGTGGTGACACGTGAGTCGAGTCGTGATATCGATAGGCGGCTTAAGCGCGCCAAATTCAAATCACATTATTTCCGATTCTCCTTTTTCGCCTAATTATAAATCCGCCCATATTTATGAAATAATACATATATATTTTTTCCAGCACTGTCGTGCCCCATTTATATATCCGTCCGATTTATAAATTATTTATATAATTTTTCCGGCCATTATTTTGCGCACATATATATATCCGATCCAGATTTATATAAAAACGTATTTTCTTTTTATTCTATACATATTCATTTATATATTTCATCCGTGTTTTGTTTTATACGTACTC
Organism: Drosophila tropicalis; assembly: GCF_018151085.1. Classification (NCBI taxonomy): domain Eukaryota; kingdom Metazoa; phylum Arthropoda; class Insecta; order Diptera; family Drosophilidae; genus Drosophila; species Drosophila tropicalis. The sequence continues at coordinate 23,550 of NW_027172557.1, forward strand.
CCATCGTTACTCCGAATCCATATAAACTTGTTTTGTAATCATTTCGCTTCGTCTACGTGTAATTTTCAATCCGCATTCGTGCGTTCGTATATTATTCCGCATCTATCCCCATTAAAGGGGCTTCGTTTCCGAGCCACACGCGAGAAAATTCTCGCGCAATCCTGCGGTGCACAGTGAGAAAGTTCTTGCGTCCCCATACAGTCCACTTCTCACTTCCAAAACAAAAAAAAAAAAAAAAAGGGACGCGCACAAACGCGGTGTTCGTCGGTAAGGTCGTCCCCTGAGTATGTCCACGGAGCCGTCCAAGACTGCGCCGAAGTCCAACAGTCTTTCGTCTTCCTCTGCAACTCCGGAGAAGGTTCGGCCTCCGACAACTCCGGTGACCGTGAAGCGTACGGATATTTCGCGCAAGTTCTCGTCAGTTCGCAGCCGCAGCGAATCCCCAAGGTCCCGTCCGTCTTCGTCCAGCCTACCTGAGGGTCGCAGATTCTCGGTTAAAGACTCGAGTGAACACAAAGGTCGTTCCAAGCTTTCAACCCAGACCCAGATTCCGCACGTTGTTGTGACGCACTGTTCTGACGCTCCCGTCACCCGATCCGTATCACAACAGCGTAGAGAACACTCCAGAATGTCCCTCTCCGATTTCGTTCTAGCGTACGCATTGACTTTTTGGGCGAGAGGGAAGCTCTAACTTCTGAAGTGCCCTTGTTTTCCATTAAAATGCACTTAGAGCAGCTCAAATCCCTTTGGTCAACTGTCGAGATGGAATACTCCCGTTGTCACAAGGCCTTGACAATCCAAGCCGACGAGGAAAGCTTGGCAAACATAAGCCACATCAAGGCGAAGCACGAATCCGCTTACGCGGCGTATGTGCGATGTGGGACGTTGTTCGGAGAACGCATCGAACAGCTCTCGGCACAGATGACGACTCTTAGGCGTCAGCCAACCGCTCCGTCGGGGCCACCGGGGCATAGAGTTCCTCCGTGTGAGGTAGAGACATTTGATGGCGACAGCCTAGCATGGCCCACATTCCGCGATTTGTTCGCCGCCATTTATATCGCCAATCCGTATTTGTCACAAGTGGAGAAGCTCTATCACTTGAACGCCAAGACGCGAGGGGAAGCGAGAACCATCGTGGCTAAGTCCCCCCTGACGAATGAGGGTTTCCAGGCCGCGTGGGAGAACCTCACCGCACGGTACGAAAATAGCCGTCTGCTTGTCATGACTCAAGCCAGACAACTCCTTCAGATTCCCGCGGTGGCACAAGAGTCGGGCAAATCCTTGCGAGAGCTGCAGACCGCGTTTCAAGGGTGTCTTACCGCGCTTGAGCGTTCGGGTGTTAGTACTGAGAATTGGGATGTCTTACTTATCGCCATCTGCACTAGTAAATTGCCGAAGGCCACAATCCTCCTGTGGGAGCAATCAGTGCCCAATAAGACTGTCGTCTCAACGTGGTCCGATTTGAACCAATTTCTTACCGATCGGTATCGTGTCCTGGATGCCACCGAAGAACATAAGTCGGCCCCAAGTGTCCAAGCCATCCCCATTGGTCCCCGCAAATCCTCTGCAACGATGAAGGTCCAAGCGTTTCCAGCGAAAGCTCAGCTCAAACCGGCGTCTTGCAAGCTGTGCCATCGGGAAAATCACCCAATACGGCTGCTGCCCTAGTTTTCTTGATATGCCTGTTCAGAGGCGGTTGGAAACCATTAGACAGCAGGGACTTTGTCTGAACTGTTTTGCCCGCGGTCATCAAGTGAAGGGCTGCTCCAGTGCGCATAATTGCCATACCTGCAGGAACGTCATCATACGCTGTTGCATCCTAGTGATGTGTCCGTGCCTCGCCTCCGCTGCGCAAGTCCCACCATCCAGCGCCACAGAGCGTCCGTCCACGAGCGACCAGCTCACAAATGCTCAAAGTTATTTTGCATCTACCCCAGGCAGAGGCCTTTTAGGCACTGCGATTGTCACTCTGCACCATCGTGGTGTGGATCATCATATTCGGGCGTTGATCGACTCGGGGGCCGATTCAACTTTTCTCTCCGAGCGTGTCTTCAGCATGGTCCAGCCCCCCTTCTACCCAGTAGACGCCGCGGTTACTGGCATGGGCCAGAGTGATGGAGGCTGCGCCGACAAGGTGTGTCTGCTAATGCTGTCTCCCCCGTGTGACAGATTGAACAAGATTGAGGTCTCCGCCCTGGTCGTATCCAAATTGTCAGGGGCCATTCCAACAGCTCCATTCCTTAATACGGTTCCGACGCAGTGCCTCGATCGCCCCCTGGCTGACCCGTACTACAACAAGCCCGCGCCTATTGACATGATCATCGGTGTAGACCTGTTTCCCCACATCCTCGGAGAACGGATCAAAAAGGATATCGGTGATTTTGTCGGGCTAGAAACCATCTTTGGGTGGGTTCTGTGTGGGGCTATCACTCCTGACCCTCCGGTGTCTCGATCCGTTTTCGCGGCACAGACGCGAGTTAGTCCCGAAGCAAAACTTGATGTACTCCTCACCAAGTTTTGGGAGGTGGAAGACCTTCCCGCAAAGCCGGAAAAGGAGGATGACGCATTCTGCGAGCGGAACTTCCAGGAGACCACCCAAAGGGGAAAGGACGGCCGATATGTTGTGTCCCTACCGTTCAAAGGGCCGAATAGCGTTGACTTGGGTCACTCAAGGCCGATCGCGCTGGCTCAATTCCTGCGGAATGAAGCACGCCTTCTCAAGGATCCAGTCCTAAAAACGCAGTACGATGCCATTATTCAAGAGTACGAGGAATTGGGTCATATGATTCGGGTGACGCCGCCTCAAGATGGGAAAAACTTCTATCTCCCCCATCATGCGGTGTTTAAGCCCGATAGCACCACCACTAAGGTACGCGTGGTATTTAACGCGTCGAGCCCCTCCACACAAGGCGTCAGCCTCAACGATGTCTTGCACACCGGTCCCACTCTTCAGGCCGACCTCACGCTTCAGGTACTGAAATGGCGGTTCTTTCAATTCGTTTTCAACGCCGACATAACGCAGATGTATCGACAAATCCGAGTCGATCCCAGGCATACCCCCTTTCAGCGGATCCTCTACCGAGACCGCTGCGGCAATATTCAGGATTACGAGTTACAAACTGTCACGTTTGGGGTTAACTGCGCGCCATTCTTGGCGATCCGAGTCCTTTTACAACTGGCACAAGACGTGCAAGCGATGTATCCTCAGGCGAGCGAAATCCTTCGGAACTATATGTATGTTGATGATGTCCTTGCCGGCGCTCACACTGAAGCCGACGCCCGTCTCGCCATACGAGAGCTTCAAGCGGCCCTCCAATCTGCGGGCTTCCCGCTTCGGAAGTGGACTTCCAATAAGAAGGAAGTACTTCAAGCCATTCCGAGAGAGCACCTGCTGCGAGAGGACTTTCTCGAGCTGGAAGACGCGAGCACTGCAAAAACCTTGGGTATTCGATGGCAAGCTGCTGAGGACGTCTTCTTCTTCACCGTGGCGGACCCCCCTTGAAGGAGTCGATCTCCAAGAGGCAGGTTCTGTCCCATATCGCTAAGCTCTTTGACCCCGCTGGTTGGCTAGCCCCATTTGTCATCCGAGCGAAGATATTCATGCAGCAAATCTGGCTTACCGAACTGGGCTGGGATGATGTTCTGCCGCCTCTCCTGCTGCAGCAATGGCACGAATTCCTGCAGGATTACCCAGGCCTCAGTCGACTCCGCATTCCCCGTTGGCTAAACACCAGCGATAAGCTCTCGTGGGAGCTTCATGGCTTCTGTGACGCGTCACAGAAAGCGTATGGAGCGGCCCTATATGTGCGGGTTCGGTACGGCAATCAAGTAGACGTCCACTTACTAACGGCTAAGACCCGTGTAGCTCCAGTCAAAACAGTCTCGCTGCCTCGGCTGGAGTTGTGCGGAGCGGTTCTGCTAGCCGATCTCTGGGCGTCGATCGTTCCTGAACTCCCAATCCCGCCTGCAACCTCCCAGTTTTGGACCGACTCTACCATCGTGTTGGCTTGGCTCAATAAACCCCCGTGCAGTTGGTCCACCTTCGTGGCCAATCGGGTATCCAGGATCTCCGAAAGCACCAGTGGCCAAAGCTGGTCACATGTGCGCTCCGAGGACAACCCCGCTGATCTGGCGAGCCGTGGAGTCTCTGCGGCCGAGCTATCGGCCAGCAGCCTCTGGTGGCATGGGCCGGACTGGCTCCAGCGAGCCCCCCGAGTATTGGCCAACTCCCCATAACGAACTCCCAGACACCCAGCTGGAGCAACGGGTCCAGTGCCACACCACCGCGACCACACTACTCGAGGACGTCAGCGAACGTTTCTCGAATTATGGTAGGGCACTACGAGTCATCGCGTACATCCTACGCTTCGCCACCAAGAGGATTTCGACGCCTTCCACGGTTCGCCTCACCAATGACGAACTTCTTTCCGCCGAGCGCGCCTTGATTCGGACCTCTCAGCGGCGGGAATACCTCGCGGAGATACGGGCCCTGGGTGAAGGGCGACCCCTACCATCATCCAGCACTCTACTCAATCTGAACCCATTTCTCGACCAGCATGGGTTACTCCGCTCCTGCGGACGACTCCGGGCCGCTGAATCCCTCCGATATGATGAACGTCACCCTATTCTCCTCCCCTATAGTACTCATTTCACTCGCCTGCTTGTCGAATTCGCCCACCGCATCACGTTGCATGGCGGCAATCAACTGATGGTGCGGTATTTGCGCACCAAATTCTGGATCCCACGGATAAAGAACATGGTAAAGTCCCACATCAAGGGGTGCAAGGTCTGCATCGTTCATCGTCGACGACTACAGACCCAGATGATGGGTGATCTCCCTCGAGAACGCATCACGTACTCCAGGCCCTTCACCCACACGGGCATTGACTTCGCAGGGCCGTTCGAGATCAAAAACTACACCGGGCGTGCGTGTCTCATAACTAAGGGTTATGTCTGCGTCTTTGTGTGTTTCAGCACGAAGGCAATCCATCTCGAGGCTACCTCCGACCTCACCACTGAAAGATTTCTTGCAGCCTTCTCTCGGTTTGTCGCACGGAGACAATGCCCACAGCGCATTTACTCCGACAACGGCAAAACCTTCGTAGGGGCCTCAAAGGCGCTCGAAAAAGATTTCCTGAACGCCACCAAGCTTGAAATAATGAAGGCATTTCCCCAGCACATTTTATCCTGGCAGTTCATTCCGCCAAGCGCGCCCCATATGGGAGGACTGTGGGAAGCAGGGGTCAAAAGTTTTAAGACCCTGTTTTACAAGTCCTCGTCCACTGTCAAATACACCTTCGAAGAACTTTCCACTCTCCTGTGTAGGATCGAAGCGTGCCTAAACTCCAGGCCAATCTCTCCCATGAGCGAGGACCCAGAGGATCTGCTGGCCCTAAGCCCGGGACACTTCCTGATTGGAGGACCACTCTTATCCATTGCGGAACCGGAAATTCTGGTCGAGCCTATGTCGCTGATCAACCGATGGCAGCGACTAAAGGCAATCCAGCAGGCTTTCTGCCGCCGCTGGAAGAGTGAGTACCTCAAGGAGCTTCACAAACGGAACAAGTGGAAATCACCGACTCGCAGCATCCAGACCGGCGACCTCGTGATCGTGTCCGAAGATCATCTCCCCTCCAACGAGTGGCGCTTAGGGCGAATTGAGCGCACTCTGCCCGGGGCTGACGGTCTCGTCCGAGTGGCTGATGTCACCACCGCGCGTGGGTCTATCCGAAGACCCGTAGCGAAGCTCATTCTGTTGCAAGACAGCAGGAGTCCTGAGTCTAAAACCTTATCGTGACTCCCAATCCCTCTATGTTTCCTCCGAATGTCCTCGTCTCCGTGCATGTTTCTCGTTCCCGTGCATAGACTAATCCACTCCCCCATACGTAATTTCTTTCGTTACAGTTCATTCAGCTCGCCCCTTCATAGCGACATGGCCCCCACGCGTCTGCCGCACCACCGCAGCAAACGAGCTCCACAGGGCACGAACGTGTACCGATGCCGGGTCTGTCGGGGGGTTCATGCACTCCGGCAGTGTCAGCGCTTCCTGAACCTCCGAGGGGAAAAGCGGCTTCGGGCGGTGCTCATCAATAAGTATTGTCCCAATTGCTTGGCACACGAGCATTCATCCGACGCGTGTCGGACTCGCCATGGTTGCCGACGATGCGGGCAAAGGCACCATACCCTGCTCCACATGGCCGACCAACCGCCGAGACAACGTGCCTCCGCCCGGCGTCGCAGCCAATCACCCCCCTCCGGGCGTGCTGCACCCCCGCTACAACCCCGTTCCCGATCATCGTCCGACCGCTCCGCTTCCCCAGAAGGCGCACCCGAGATTTCGCTGTCCTCCCTGCTCCACGCCAGGACGACGACTGTCCTGCCAACCGCAGTCCTCCGGTTGGGCAATGGCTCGAAATCCTTCGAGACCCGCGTCCTTCTTGATGCGTGTGCGGCTGAGAGCCGCATCAATCTCTCCTTTGCCCGGTCCCTGGGGTTAGCTGTGACCAAGGTCGGGGTCGACCAAGCCTGTACGGCCGTCCTCGAGTCGAGGTCCGACAAGACGTTCCGACGGAACGTTATATTCCGGGTCGAAGAGGACTTGCTCATCCGCACTCCCATCCGGGAAGTGGCGGCGCCGGTCCGAGAGAAGTTCGCCACCCTGATCCTGGCCGACCCCTATTTCTATCGGCCGGCGTCGGTATCCGTGGTGCTCGGGGCAGACCTCTATCCTGAGGTCATCCAACCAGGCTGTGTGCCCGGTCATAGCGGTACTCCCGCAGCCCAGAGCACCGTGTTCGGATGGGTCGTCTCCGGCTCCTGTGGGATCTAGGCGCTCCAGGACGTTGCCGTCCCCCATCCTTTATATGTCCAGGGTGGCAATTGCAACATGTTGCAAGGGGGGCGGTATGTTCACGCCACCGGGTGAACAGCAGTGAGCGGCGAAGAGCAGTGAGCGGTGAGGAGTGAGGAGGGTTTTTTGATCCTCGGCATCTACGGTCACACCAGGAGGAGTGACTCGGTTTTTTCCAATGGGCACCGCCATTTATTCTGAATTGAGCTTTTCACCCGAACACCCGTTCTTTTGCCTTTACGATTTGTCAATTTTTTCAACCCGAACCATTTCGTGTGTGTCGGGCTCTCTGTGAATATTTAATAAAACATAAGTTGATTTAACCGAAGTTTTCGCGCGTTTTTAATTCACCACCCGCTCACCATACCTAGAAGAAATTGGCACCCGCCAACTACTTGTATTTGATTTGGATCCTTCCGCCCCTCCACGAACATGTTGAATCTTAATTGTAAGGTGGATATATGTATATAAAATTATAGATATTCAAAATAAAAATGACAATTGAAATTTGTAAATATTCAATTTAAATTATGATTTCAAATATAAATGGCGACTCTGCTCACACAGTCAAAGGCGATTATCGATAGCGATTTAATTTCAATACTTCCAATACTTTTTTAACTTTACTGTACTCGAGATGGTTTTTTCTTATTTGCAGATTAATTGACAATGAACTCTCTTTCTTTTTGCATAAAAAAAACAGGAAAATACCAGATCGATCCTGATTTATGGTTTAGAGCTTAGGACTTACCCATCCGTCCGGTCCGTCGAAGGCCTTCGTCGTCCGCTGGATGATGCTTAGGAATAAAATATTAGGTTAAATCAAGCGACTGGCATTCCTATGCAACAAATTCGGTCCACGGGACTCTCAATCCGCAACGAAAAAACTTTCTCTGCCCGTATCCGATTCGGGCGGCTATTCCAAGTTAATTAACTTCCTCAAAAAGTCTCTGTGCCCTTCACGGTGTGCAGCTTTTGAGCGGTGTCTCAACAGAAAAATATCTTTTGCAAATTTATAGAATTCCAATTGTGATTCCTTTTTCCAGGTTTCCAAAATACAAATCAATTATGGCTAATTTTTAAACGAACTTGTTAGAAATTTACAATGATTCAAATATCCACAAAAATATAACTTACGATAATAAGATTCACAAAACTCTATAATAATAGTTGTCCTTTCTGCTCCAAATTAGTATAAAGTTAATCATTAGGCTTGATGGCCCAGAAAATTTCAGATTTAAATTTATATATTTTTTCTCGAGGAGCGGCGTGGTTAAGGCGTCTAGCCAGAGCGGAAGTTCGTCAGAAAAGAGTGTGACCAATGCATGCGATCGCGCATGATACCTATTCGCTAGGGTTGCACTAGTAGAACTATCGAACATCTAAGCTCAGCTGATCATTATTTTCGACGCACTTACCCAACCCTTACTGAAATTCAAATTAACGCCTTAATTTTTAAAAACAAAACTAACGGCAGAAACTGGGCGCTACAAGCAAAGATATTGTTCGCTAAGTGCCATGAGCAAAGAAGAGAAAAAACCGTTACAGAAAACGTCGAATTCGGTGTTCGAAGATAATTGTCCGATTTGCAAAGTTGCAGGGCATAAGGCGTATAAGTGGTATAAATTTAAAGGTTTGACACCTATGGAAAGGTATGAAATGGCCAAAAAGTACAGATTTGCACAAGATGCTTGAACCATTCAAGCAATAAAGTATGCACAAATGAAATGGTCTGTTCAGTGTGTAGTAAGGGACACCATACCTTACTCCATTTTGAAGAAAAACAGGAGAAAGTTAATACTTGTGTAACGGCACAATCAACACTGTTGGCTACAGCTCTAATATAAGTAAAAAATGTGAATGGAGGATACAAGACTCTAAGAGCCCTTATTGATAATGGTTCACAGAGTACCATTTTGTCTGAAGAGGCGGCTCAAATACTAAATTTACCTAAAATTAAACAATATACAGAAATAAGTGGCGTGTCGTCAATAAAATCCAAAAAATCAAAATATAAGGTAAAAATAGATGTGAGGACGCGGAATCCACGGGATAAACTTCTTAAGGTTAAGGCAATTGTATTGCCAAAGTTAATAAAAGCTCTTCCATTAAAAAGGGTAAGCGTGGATATGTCAAAATGGCAATCCTACGTACTTGCTGATCCTACATTTTGTAAACCTGGTAAGGTTGATATAATAATGGGGGTAAACGTATACACCCAAATCATAAAAGAAGGAGTTACAAAGATTGATGGCCTACTAGGTCAAAATACTCAATTTGGTTGGATCGTCTCGGGATGCAACAAATCAAAAAGTAATAAATCTGTAGTCGCAACAACAATAGATGTCACAGGTTTAAAAAAGCGTTAGGAAAAGAAGAAGAATGGTAATAGTGAGGATAAATACAAGACATTTCAAAACAAACTCAACCGCAAAACTCAAGATCCGCACTTGACTCCCCCGGCAGGACCTCACCTTAGATGTAAGATAAAAGCTGAGGTAAAAGAAATAATTTTTGAAAGTAAAAAAGAAATAAGTTTATGTCCCCCGGCAGGACCTCACTTTGGGGGTAAAGTAAAATGTGGGGAAGGAAAAGTATATATCCCAGAGCCAGTACAAAATGAAAATCTTCAGATGGCAATGGTTAAATTAAATAATGATCTTCTAAAAAATAGTGACAAAATAAATTCAGGTAACAAATTGTCCGAGTCTATAATACAAAAAAGGCAGATATTGCAAAATGTTCATAAAGGGAGCAAAAGCCGAGAGGTAAGAGTTGTTGGTGGTCAAAGTCTCCACCGTATAAAAAGGCTAGAAGTCAACACAGTAATACAGATCAGGAGTGGGTAGATATCCCGAAACAAAAATTGTTAAGCATCGGGCGATTTTAGTAAACAAATTTGGTAAATCATACAAAATAATAAGAAGTCAGTTTATAAGAAGGATAACATTGATTGGCTAGGGTTAACATCTCTCATGTAGCTCGTCATGCTTCTTAACAAGAGTTATCTTACTAATGACAATTAAAATTAATTTGTATAAGACAACTAACTATTTAAATCAAAAACGTCAAATTTGGCGGCCCTTTGGCAGAATGTTTAAGAATAAACATCGTGTTCATCTGAAATGGCTTCACCAAATCAGATTGAACAAAGAAATATACAAAACATACATGAAAAATAAGTCATAAAGATTCCTATGACAATTATTGCTTAATTCCAAAAACAAAAACATGCATCCACACTCTGTGGAAAACACTTAAGATTGTAACAGCGGCGGAGTATCAAGTAACCGACGCTGAGCATGAAATATAAACAATTTTCAACCTCCTAAAAACGTGGGTCATTAGAATAAGATATTTTTAAGAACAATTGTCGCCTCCTAGAGTCTAAGAATTCTTTTATATACACATACGTTTGTTAATAAAATCAGTTAATATTTTGAATTCAACGAATGAAGATTGGGTTATTCTTCTCCTCCGGAATCCCTATTCAAACTATTCAAACTATTTAAACTTTTAAGACCTTGCGTAAAACGTGTAAGTACTTTTTTAAGGTTTTTTACTTAAGAAGTAGTTTATGTGAATTTCCGGTCAAAAAAAAAAAAAAGTTTTTTTTAATCTTCACTTTGAATTAGATGATTAACCCTTCTTGCCATAAAAGAATATGTTTTTTCGACCGTTTATAAAAAAATTTCTTTTCGATTGCCCTTTCACATGAACAATGAAACAAAGTGACTAAAGGAAGAAGTAACAAGGAACTAAACTACGAAACAGTCCCAAAAGAAAACAGGACAAATATCGATTGGAAAGCATTCAAAAAAATCAAGTTTCTATCGATTACAAAACAGGAAATATTTCAAAAAGCCAAGCAGCGTTTGCGCTTTTTAAGTGTTTAACTAAATTAGCATAGACTCGGAATTCATTTCAAGTATTAAGTTTTCGAACGCGCTACAAAAGATTCTCATCATTAATATTTCAATGCGACTTTTAAATAGCTTTGCTTTATTAAAATCGGTTCGGTTCTCCACTTACTTTTCATATTTCCTCCACATATAATACAAACGTGAGGATCAATTTGATGCGTTCTATGGCACAGACATCGGTGTCCAAATTGACATGGATTGTACGTGCTCGATCACTCAGATGATCGCAACGTATCAGATTGAATTGCTTTAACCCTCTCCTATGCTATCATCAACTATCTCTGATATGTTTGCCCCCGCACACCGGCTTACTAGTGCCTGGTTTTTCTGACTCTCCTGTGGCTTTTGGCAACTAACGTTAACGCTTCTTCATGTATTTTATTTCTGAAATAATCACAATAATAATAATCGAAAATTGGAGAAGACTGGATAAATTTTTTGTTATTAGGTATCCATTGATTCCTTATCTCTTTTACTTCCTTTACAACTTTGCTAGTTATGTTTGTAGGATCTAGTCCTTCTAACTGCCTTAACCTGGTATGTAACTCTGCCTGCTTCTCCAACACTTTTGCAGCCTTATTAGTGAACATTTTATATGGTTTATATATGTAAGTGTATATAAATTTTATATATTTTTTAATATGTATTTACTTATATGGATAATTGTTACTTTGTTAGTGTATATACATATACCCTACTTAACTTTTTTTTTAAATATTAGGACTTCGAATACGCCACATACCAACTTTATAAAGTTCTTTTTTTTTACCGCCGCCGAAATTATTGCAGTTGCTCGACTAAACAAACTGCCTTTTATACTCGGACGCAAGCACTTTTTCTTTATTAAGCAATATTTTGCTTTCATATTATACTCTGTCTTTTACCACTGGTGGGGGAAAACAAGAGTTTTTATTTTGCTACCTTTAGCTGATCTTATCATAAGAATTCAGACTTTAAGGAGCTGATTCATTCTCTGAGTCTCTTAACACTGGTGGGGAAAACTACAGAGTTCCTTTTTATCGAAAGACCAAAATGAATAGGTTTTCAGCACCGAAAACTAAAACACCATCTTCATCTGTTGAATTCAAAATATAAACTGATTTTATTAACAACCGTCTTGTGTATATAAATGAATTCTTAGACTCTAAGTGGCGACAATTGTTCTTAAAAATGCTTTTTCTAATGTTTACATTTCATGCACAGCGTTGGCGACTTGATTTTTCGACGCATGTTTTGTTTGGTTTTTGAGCCATACTTGATATATGAATCTGTATCAGCTATTTGTGTTTTATGTTTTGTATATATCTTTTTGGTGTAATTATTTATTTAATTCTTTTGCTGCCTTCTTTTTTTTCTTCTTTTGTGTGTGTGTGTGTGTTTTATTTCTGTTTATGTTTGTATAAAAATTTTTATCATTCATTAAATAATAAAAAAAAAAAAATCCAAGAAGCTAACATCGGCTATGCGGTAGTTTATATACCCTTGCAGTCCTTGGTAATAATAATTTTACATGTTCAAAATTTGTTTTCTGCAACTGAATTCATCAATACAATTTTACTCTCTATTTTACAATTTATTCTTCTTCCCTCATTCCCAAAGCAAAGCAACGCACGCATACACATACACTTTATGTAGCGCTGCGTCTGTGTGTGTATGCATGTACTCTGTTGATGACGAAAGACGTAGTAGACAGCAAGCAGCGCTGCCGGCAGAACTGGGAGCACAGCCGATTATAATATTGACTGTAACTTGTGTTACATTTATTCGATCACATTCAAATTTTGGGATCTGGGGTTTTATATCCAATATTATCACATTTGTAAATTTCATACTCGATTTTTATGAAAATGTTTCTTCTAGTTCTTCTAGAGCTATATGATATAATCTGATCCTGATGGTTTTCATACTTTATTTTTGCCGGGGAATAAAAACCCCAGAAAAAAATTTCAGCCCGATAGCTCTTAAGACGGTTGAGTACATCGGGTACGCACAGACGGACGGACAGACGGACATAGCTATATCAACTCAGCTTGTCATGCTGATCAAGAATATATATTCTTTATGGGGTCGGAAACGTCTCTTTCTGTGCGTTTCAAACATCTGATCAATTTTATAGTACCCTCTGCAACGGTATAAAAATGAAATATACTATTGTAGTATAAATAATATGGTTGTGTCACTTAATAATTGCTCGTTGCTTTATTTATTTGATCTGATCACTTTGTAATGTACACAACCGGAAATAATTCCAGATCATGTACATCCCCTCTTAGTCAAAAAAAATCTTTCTTGATCAAAGAGGAGGTCGGGTTCGTCCTAAATAGGTGGCCTCTCTCTTGCAGTCCCTGTACATCAGATGTTACGATGGGCAATAGCACCACAAATCAGGCCGAAGCCAACACATACGGGCTTAATGTATTGAGAAGTTTGGATCCGGTTGGGACTTCTGGCTGTCGGCTAGCAAACAGTCTTTGGGGGGGTTCTTTGGACCAACATGTTCTCAACACACCCGTATTACATAAAATAAAACAAAGTCCCTGTTGCACTAATATTACACAATTACTCAATTGAAAGAAATGAACTAAGAGATAGAAAAAAAGGGATATTAGTATCGCACGAATAGGGAAGCTACTAAGATGTTATTGTAGCTTCGCGTCTTAACCCACCCAACCAATGATTTTCCCATCGCAAGATTCTGGAAAATCCCAATATAATCAGCTAACCGCTCACATTTCGCCACAAGGAAGATTACACACTCTCTACTCAAACATTATAAACGATATTTATTCACGAGGGTTACGGAATACTAAAATACTTCGATAAGTCGGAAACATAATCCGGGTTAACTAAACAAAAATGATGATTATTATAATAAACGATACTCAAATTAAATATTTGGATCATTTCAGGCATCCAAAAGCCAAATTGGGAATAATATGTTTTGTTTTGTTGAATCTTAATTTTAAGGTGGATATATATAAAATTATAGATATTCAAAATAAAAATGACAATTGAAATTTGTAAATCTTCAATTTAAATTATGATTTCAAATATAAATGGCGACTCTGCTCACACAGTCAAAGGCGATTATCGATAGCGATTTAATTTCAATACTTCCAATACTTTTTTAACTTTACTGTACTCGAGATGGTTTTTCTTATTTGCAGATTAATTGACAATGAACTCTCTTTCTTTTTGCATAAAAAAAACAGGAAAATACCAGATCGATCATGATTTATGGTTTAGAACTTAGGACTTACCCATCCGTCCGGTCCGTCGAAGGCCTTCGTCGTCCGCTGGATGATGCTTAGGAATAAAATATTAGGTTAAATCAAGCGACTGGCATTCCTATGCAACAAATTCGGTCCACGGGACTCAATCCGCAACGAAAAAACTTTCTCTGCCCGTATTCGATTCGGGCGGCTATTCCAAGTTAATTAACTTCCTCAAAAAGTCTCTGTGCCCTTCACGGTGTGCAGCTTTTGAGCGGTGTCTCAACAGAAAAATATCTTTTGCAAATTTATAGAATTCCAATTGTGATTCCTTTTTCCAGGTTTCCAAAATACAAATCAATTATGGCTAATTTTCAAACGAACTTGTTAGAAATTTACAATGATCCAAATATCCACAAAAATATAACTTACGATAATAAGATTCACAAAACTCTATAATATTAGTTGTCCTTGATGCTCCAAATTAGTATAAAGTTAATCATTAGGCTTGATGGCCCAGAAAATTTCAGATTTAAATTTATATATTTTTTCTCGAGGAGCGGCGTGGTTAAGGCGTCTAGCCAGAGCGGAAGTTCGTCAGAAAAGAGTGTGACCAATGCATGCGATCGCGCATGATACCTATTCTCTAGGGTTGCACTAGTAGAACTATCGAACATCTAAGCTCAGCTGATCATTATTATCGACGCACTTACCCAACCCTTACTGAAATTCAAATTAACGCCTTAATTTTTAAAAATAAAACTAACGGCAGAAACTGGGCACTACAACCACAGTATAATACTAGAGCTTGCTTCGGAGTATTAACCTGAAAAAAGACAGTTACTGCCTAATGTCCTTAGCATGATAAGTTCCTAACAGTTTGCCATTCAAATCTTCCAACACGTAATAACAGTTTCCTAATCTCTCTCTTATTCGGGACTTTAACCATAGCAAGTTCAATTTGGCATTAACACATTTTTGAAAGTTGCTTTGACCAAAATTACGTCTAAAGACTTCTTGTCCAACCTTGAAATTAACCTCCTTGGTTCTCAGGTTATATACCTTTGCATTGTGCTCCGCTGTTTTTGCTATTTATTTCTTGAGTAAATTACGGCGTAATGCTAACTGATCGTCCTTTCGCAATACGTTATTCGGTTCATTTAGCATATTTATCCTTTCGAGAAGAGTGTATTGGGAACCATGTGTGGCCATGTCAAAGCCAAACAAAGCATGGAAAGGAGAGCATCCTATACTCTGATGATACGAATTCCTTAGTGCACAGCTTATAGCGGGTATATGTAGATCCCATTCGCGCTGGTCCTCTTTGAGGTAGGCGCGGATTGCTGCAATGATAGATCTGTTCACTCTCTCAGAGGCATTCGACTGTGGGGAATAAATTGCTGTATACACATGTTTTATGCCCAATGTCGTTAACCATGCATTAAATTCGCTTGCCTTGAATTGTGAACCATTGTCGCTAACCAATATCTCGGGAACTCCATATCGAAAGAATATATTATCTTGCAGATACTCTTGAATCACATTGCTCTTAAATACTTTAAGGGGTTGAAGCCAATGATATTTAGATAAATGATCAACCACTATCAGAAGTCCGATGTGGCCACGTTTGCTTCTCGGATATGGTCCCAAAAGATCAATATGTAAACGTTGAAAAGGTCTCTCTGATACTACAGCTTTACCCATCGGTGGCTTTAAGATTTGGTTGGGAGCTTTCGTTGACTTGCACGTCTCGCAATTCCGGATATAATAACGCACTTGTATCACCATGCCAGGCCAATAGAATGTCCGACGTATGAGCTCCAAAGTTTTTGCCATCCCGCCATGTGCAGATATTTTATCTTCATGCGCTCTTTTGATAACTTCCTTTGATAAACTTTGTGGAATCCATAGTTTCCAAATATTAATTTGGCTGAACTCTGTTCCATCATCATGTTCCGTGCGTATATATACAAACTGATCCATTATTTTCAAATCCGGATATCTGTCTTGTTCTTTTTCAATTTTCTCTCTCAGTTGTTGATATTCGTCGTCATTGAAACTAGGTGAGTTCAAATCGACTAAGGGGCGGAGTTCCTCCAAAGCACACAAATCTTCCGAAAACATTCTGGACAATGCGTCTGGTACTACATTATCTTGACCTCTTCGGTGACTTACTTCAAACTTGTACCCTTGCAGTTTCATCGCCCATCTCGCAAGTCTTCCTTTCAAATCCGATTGTCGCATTAACCAAACTAAACTGGCGTGATCGGTTATAACTTCGAATTCTTGTAGTTCAAGATAACAGCGGAATTTTTCTATTGCCTCCAAAGCAGCCAAGCACTCGCGTTCTGTCACGCTATAATTTCGTTGAGCTGTCGTTAACTTCTTCGACATAAACGCTATAGGTTTCTCAGCTCCTTCTTCGTCCAATTGTACCAACATTGCGCCAATGCCGTAGTTGCTTGCATCACAATGCACGTAGAGTTTCTTGTTAAAGTCTGGATTGATCAAGATCGGTGCCGAGGTTAACTTTTCCTTAAGTTCTTCGAAGGCAATTTGAGCTTCCTGTGTCCATGAAAATTTCTTTTTCTTAGTTAGCAATTGGGTGTTCGGAAATGTAATGTCAGAAAAATTATCAATGAATCTACGATACCAGCCAACAACACCCAAGAAACCTCTGGACTGTTTTATAGTTTTCGGAACCGGCCAATTTTTATTGCTTCTATTTTGGCAGGGTCTGTTGAAATTCCTCCTCTTCCTATAATATAGCCCAGATATGGTACTTCTGTAACACAAAACTTGGTCTTTTCTATATTTAACGTTAGATTTGCCTTTCTAAATTGCTGAGACATACGAATCAAAATCTCCAAGTGAGTATCAAAGTCTTCTGAAACAACGCAGAGATCATCTTGGTATCCGAACACACAATATTTCAGATCTGCTGGGATTAGATCGTCTATTAAACGCGCCATGGTTTGCGAAGCGTTGCATAATCCGAACGGCATTACGGTGAATTGGTAAAGGGGGCGGCCGGGTATCGTGAAAGCTGTTATGGGTTTGGATTTTTCTGAAAGAGCAATTTGCCAGTAGGCATCTTTCAAATCGATTTTTGTTATAAAATTGGCCTTTGGCAGTCGCGCGAAAATTCCATCTATGCTTTGCAGAGACTTCATTTATTTTTCGTGCATCCAAACATAATCGTACTTTTCCGGGTTTTACCACCATACGAATAGGAGAACTCCAACGACTATTGGCTCTCTCGATCACTCCCATTTCTAACATTCGGTCGATTTCTTTATACATCAACTTTTCAACCGCTGGCGACACAGGATAGAAGCGTTGCTTGATTGGAGTTGCTTCTTTGATCTCTATGTCATGAACAATAAGTGGAGTTCGACCTAATCCTTGTTGTTTAAAATCCGGAAACAATTGAATAACATCACTTAATCTTTTCTCCTGCTCTGGTGTTAATACACATTTCTTTTCGTCATCAACCGTGTGAATATTTTTGTCTAATGTGGGAGTCTTACAACGAAATGAAAATTCTGGACATAACTCAAAAGATTTCCAGAAATCGATTCCCAAAATAAGTCGTTTTGCTAATGACGGGATAATAAAAAGAGAAAGAGGTTTTTGCTTGCTTTCATATTGCACCTCTGTTCTTACTATTCCGGTAACTGGATGTCTTTTCCCATCAGCTGTGGCCACACTTGATATAATAGTTGAAAATCCAGGGTATTTCGTCCAGTCTTTTGCTGCTAAATCTGATCCGATGCAACTGATATTGGCTCCAGTATCTAATAGACCAAGCTCAGAAAATTCGAGAAATTTAACTGGAGCGTAGAAACGGCCATCTGCGGCTTCATTGATCATAGACGATATTATTAGTTTTTGGGCATCTTTTACTTTCTTCCAAAAGCGACGCATACGTTCGTGTTGGAAAGACTGTTTCCGTGAGACCCCGCGATATCGATCGCGCAGCTATGTATAAGTGAAAAGGTCAATATACTTATTTGCGAATATACATATGTAACTTTATTGGAACTTAACTACACGTCTGTACAGTGCCAAGAACAGAAGCCGACTCTCTTTCTCTCTGTTAAGCGCTGCCAGATCTCCTTATAATACTGGGGATGCCAGATTACCACTTTGATATGAACAGCTGGCGCTAATATCGAACACACCCCCACAAAGTTGCAATCTTAAATACAGCTTATTCCTAACGAAATGATACATTCATTATGTTTCTTGCCGCTTAAACCCTTCGTTAGGACGTCCGCCGCCATTAGTTCCGTAGGCATATACTCCACGGAAATATCACCACTCTTGTACATCGCTTGAATGAAGTGGTGACGCACGTCAATATGTTTTGTGCGTGGATGGAATCCAAAACCTTTGACCATATGTTGTGCGCTTTGGTTATCATTAAAAATACGCACAGATCCACATTCTATACCGATTCTGTTTAGTAGGGCCTTCAGGTGTAGAGCCTCCTTTACTGCCTAGGACATTGCCAAGTATTCTGATTCCGTACTAGACAATGCAACAGTACGTTGCTTTCGTGCCTCCCAGCTAATGGCGGCACCAGCCAATATAAACGCTTGGCCAGAGTAGGAGCGGCGGTCCGTTAAATTGCCACCCCAATCTGCATCGACCACGCCAAAAAGATCATCTCCTGTCTTTCTGAACATAAGTCTGGTCATCTTTGTGCCTTGAAGATAACGTAAAACGCGTTTTGACGCCTTCCAGCGATCAGCTGTGTAACTTGAATTAAACTGGCTCAAGAAACTCACTGCATATGCTATGTCAGGACGAGTGGTTACTGAAAGAAACATTAAAGAACCTATTAATTTTTGATAAGGGTACTTTCCCATTTCGTCCTCATTAGATTCAGCCGGGCTCCGCAATGCTGATTTTGCCTCTATAGGTGTCGTTGCCGGCTTGCAATCTGTCATGCCGAATCTTTTCAATATGGCATCGATGTACTTCTCTTGGGATAGAAAAACGCTCTGCTGCTCAAAAGTTTTCCTTTTATCATTTTCACAAACAGGCAGGGGTCCTGTTCTGTGGCCTCTAGTCCGATTTCTTGCAGCTTCGTTGTCAGTTTACAATATCATTGTAGTCCGGACTGGCGTAGTCCATATAGAGCTCTTCTTATTAGACACACGGGATCTCTCATCTCAGTTATAGCTTTGCGCCATTGATTTGCTGCTCTCTTATACTCTGCGTCGGGGTGTTGTTGATTCGATCCCATAAGAGCTCCAGAGTTCACTTTTGCATAAACTCGTTGAACTTTTCTGGAATATCCATGTATACCTTCTCTTCCAGTTGACCGTTGAGGTACGCTGTGACCACATCCATTTGATGGATCTCCATGTCATATTCAGCTGATAAGGCCGCTAGCAGTCTAACCGATGTAAATCGCGCCACGGGCGAATACGTTTCGTGAAAGTCTTCTCCTGGTTTTTGTGCATAACCCTTTGCAACTAAACGCGCCTTCTTTCGTCCTGTTGGAGTGCCGTTGTCCTTTGTTTGGAACACCATTTTGTTTCCAATCACCTTTCGGCCTTTTGGCCGCTCAACAATTTCCCAGGTCTTGTTGAGAATTTGAGCCATAAACTCATCTTCCATAGCTCTTGTCCAGTTCTCAGCATCGCCACTGCCTTGGGCTTCCTTGATGGTTACTGGATCATCTGTAGCTACTGCAAATGCCATTTCGCACTCCTCGAATAAATCCTCAGCTGAGTCTAGTTCATCCTGTTGACCAATGTGTTCGTCTGCCGAAAAATTTCTTCCTTGTTGATAGACTTTAGCAACTTTGGTCGTCCTCTACCATGTCTCTCAGGTTGATTTACCTCTTCGGTATCATCCTCGTCGCTTGATGAACTTCTCTCAGTCTCATCCACTTGGTCACCTAGTGGAATATCTACGCCATTTTCTGGCTCTTCATAGAATTCTTGAAATTCGCTTTTGAATCCTGAAATATTCATAAATTTAACATCATTGCTTATTAAAATCTCGCGCCGTTTTGGTTGATACAGTCGATAGGCTTTCGACTCTGATGAATATCCCAATAATATACATTCCTCCGATCGTGACTCGAACTTGCCCTTGATTTTGCCCTTCATTAGTGCATACGCTTTTGTGCCAAATGTACGCATGTGTCTCACACTCGGAACTTTTGCAGTCCAATACGTGTATGGCAACTCTCCAGATAATCCTTTTGTGGGACATCTATTCCTGATATAGCACGCCGTGTTAATTGCCTCTGCCCAAAATGATGGTGGAGCGCCCGCTTGTTTCATCATACACCTGGCCATCTCTACCAGTGTACGATTTTGTCTTTCAGCTATACCATTCTGCTGGGGTGTGTGGGGCACAGTGAGTCGTCGGCCAATTCCATGCTCGCTCAAGTACTCATCGAATTTCTTGTTTCGATATTCCGTCCCATTGTCAGTCTGTAACATTTTTATATTGTGACCTGTAACATTCTCAACGAAAGATTTATATGATTTAAATACTTCGAAAACTTCAGATTTTTGCTTGAGAAAATAGACTGAACAATATCTGGAAAAATCATCTGTGAATGTGATAAAATACTTATATCCACTCATAGACTGAGTACGCATCGGTCCACACAGATCGCTGTGCACAATCTCCAGTGTCTGCTTTGACCTTTTCACCGTCGAGCTCTTGTAGGCATTTGCTGCCTGCTTTTCGCTTATGCAAATCTCACACTGCGACAGTTTTGCATTCTCCTTTATGTTCATACCATGTACCTTTCCGGCTTTGGCTAAACACTTCAGGTCAACCTCATTCAGATGACCCATACGGTAATGCCATAGATCTATTTCATTTCCTTCGTCACACACATTATTTGATTCGTGTTCCTCGGCATTAACGTAATACAGATTTCCGTATCTCTGAGCTCGAAACCAAACTTGCTTATTATTTTTCATAATAACTGCTTCATCCTTACGAAATATAACTTCGTATCCCTTGTTGGTAATTCGAGATACCGAAAGCAGATTTTGTCGTAGGTCAGACACATACAAAACTTCTTTTAAGGTAATTCCATTTGTATGCTGCTTTTCTTTCACTTCAATGTTGATCTCGCCGACGCCTTTCACCTCTGCGGTGTCGTTGTTGGCCAAATGCAATGTCTTATCACTACCTTGTACTTGATAAAATGCATTTTTGTTGGAACTCATGTGTGCGGTACAGCCACTGTCTAGACACCACAAGTTACTTTTTCTCTCCGCATTGTACGCACATTCCTCAACGTTGATCGCTTCGTTCTTCATTTGCCTTTTGTTCTCTTTTGGCTCTTCTCTCTCTTTCTTTGCATGCAGTCTCGCTTTAGTCGGACAGTTACGAGCGAAATGTCCGATCTTGTCACACGCAAAACATTTTCGTGTCTCTTTTTTTCGTGCTTCCCTCTCTGTCGTTGCCTTTGCGGCGGTCGACGTATAACGCACTCTGCTCTTCGCGCGCTTTTTTGGCTTGTCGCGCTTCTGACTCCTCCAATATCTTCACACGCAAAATATCAGGGCTGGGCAATTCGTCACGTGTTTCTATTGCGCATCGGAAAGTCTCATAGGTATCCGGTAAACTATACAATAATAGAATGGCGAGTAAGTCGTCGCCTATAGTTACCCCTATTTCTTTTAATTTCTTAACCGCATCAAAGAAGTCATTTATTTGGAGACGCGCATCACTACCCTCACACATACGGGATAGCGCCACTCGTTTGAGTAAACTGGCCTTTCGTACCGGCCCCTTGGATTGAAATGTTTCCTCTAATTTCAACCAATAATCTCTTGCTGATGCACAGCTTTCAATTAGTCCCAATTCTGCTGTACTGATGGATAGCAAAATGTCTGCTCGAGCTTTTTCATCTTGTGTTTGCCACGCCGCTCGATCCGCTGCCGCTTCTGGGCATACCTTGGAGCCGTTCACATATTGCCATAAATCGTTTTTCACGAGAATGGCACGCATTCGCAATTTCCACGTGTCATAGTTTTCCGCGTTGAGCGGTTCTATCTTTATGAGTGCACTTGCCATTTTGCACAGCTTTTGCATTCACTTATTGTCTTTTCAATTACACATATGGGTCTGGGCCCATAACCTGTTGGAAAGACTGTTTCCGAGAGACCCCGCGATATCGATCGCGCAGCTATGTATAAGTGAAAAGGTCAATATACTTATTTGCGAATATACATATGTAACTTTATTGGAACTTAACTACACGTCTGTACAGTGCCAAGAACAGAAGCCGACTCTCTTTCTCTCTGTTAAGCGCTGCCAGATCTCCTTATAATACTAGGGATGCCAGATTGCCACTTTGATATGAACAGCTGGCGCTAATATCGAACAGTTCGCTCGAGCGACTTCTAAAGAACTGGGAAGTTGTCAACTTCCTGTGCAAAGATTTTGTCTCGAATCGCTAAATAGTTTTGCAGACGTTGGTGGTATGGTAGTCTGGGATATGGCTGTATTTTTTTTTTTTCCCGATTTTTTTTTCGTTATTATCTGTCAAATCTGGTGTTTTGTTCTTCGTCGCTGTGTTATTGCTATCATCTACTGAGGGTCCACTCGATTGCGACGGAATGATGGGCCCTGATTGGAGTTTTTCGAACGAGCTAGACATACATCGCATTGTGGTTTGTAAACATTTTTCTTTCCACATCCGTAGCAGAAAATGCGGCGCTCGTCTAAGCACATGTCCCATCTGTGTCCTTCGATGTCACAATTCCAACAAATGTATTTCTTTTCCTTGACGTGAATTGCATTTAGCTCAGGTTGAATATCTTCCTCCTCGGGCTCTTCATCTGTCTCTTCAAGTAAAGCGATATTCTTTCTAACGTTTGTATATTTTGTGATACGTTTTCCTGATTCTTCACGGAGAAATTGCTCTCGGCGGTGCACCAATTGGCGAAGTTTAGATACCGATTCTATGGGAACGTATAATAACGCTTCTCGTACTTCAGAAATAAGGTTTCTTTGTAGCTGATGAACGAGTCGTTTTTCCTTCATAGGTATTGTCAATCTCGATACCAAAATCATTACGTCTTCGTAGTAAACATCAAATGCTTCACCAATTCTCTGTTTTCGGTTGCGGATTTCTTCAAGAATCAAATCATCATCCTTAAAATCGTCATATTCCTGTTTCAAATCCAGACAGAATTCTTCCCAAGTATTGGCGATAGCGCCAATACCATTCCTTGGTTCTTCCGGTTAATAATAGGTGCAAATTTCTGCACACCGGTGTAAAATCTCTCTGAAAGTTATCTACAGTTAACGCTTTTATTCTGTAAAGAAATTCTGAAATTGTAGGACCTTTAGGAGACGCATCAAATTTAATACCCCAACTTTGTACTAGTTGGGCAGCTTTTCCAGGATTAATGTAATGGTGAGATGTTGAATTCGATATTGGCGTCGGAGCGCGATGCTGATCGTGGTTACTAGATTGTCCAACTGAATTATTTAAATTCAAATTTCCTAGTCTCTGATCAATTAAATATTCCATTCTCTCAAAATTGCATTCACATTTACCTCAGCTGCTCTGCCTAAAGTTGATTGTTGCTGCGACCGAGCTGAACGCTGGTTGTGTTGATTCGCGTTCTCCTGTTTACTTGCCGTTGAAGCTTTTGGTTTTCTTCCCCTAGCTCCTGATTTTAATGTACAAGCCGGAGATGCTATATTATTTGACTGTGAGTGAGCTCTAGTATTATGGGTCTTCTTGTTTCTATTATCTATGTGACCCTCCGCTTGCTCAGACATTATGAACTGGACTAAATCTTTCTGGTGGCATACTTTCTTACAGCAATGACATTCCTGATGTTCTTGTATATAACTTTCTATACACTCTTGGTGAGAAATATGATTACATTTAGTAATCCTAAGCTCTTCTGTTTCAAAAATTACTTTCGAACAAATTGTGCATTCTGCTTCTGGTAGCACACTCAATTCTTCATTACTTCGAATTACTGGCATTTTGATTATTTTTCCACAAAAAAAATTACTTTAGATAGTTTATTTAATTTGTTTTAATATATTTAAACATATAATTATTATCTTCCTTGTTTTGAAAGTGAGGGTGAGCAAAATTATAGGTGCTGTACTAATATCGAGGGAGAAATGAACTAACCGATAGTTCAATCTCAAGAAATTTTTGTGAAGGGATAGAAAAATCTTGTCGTCCTAGACCTAATCATCTATATCAAATCCAAAACGAAAAGACTGATCTCAACAAACTCCTAAACTGAACTAGCTTTGTTTCATCGGTCAGAATTTGGACCTCGCCAAATATCTGCAGTTCCAGATGATTAAGCAGTCAATTCAATAGTATATGCTGAAATATTTGTTCTATTGTTATTAAAAGAAATGGACAAAATCAATAAACTACAATGCCAACGCCGACATCACAAGCTTAATATGCCTTACTGGTCGTAAATTCGAAACAATCAAATTGACGAATTCCAATAAAATACACAGCCTATAATATACGTCTGTCATTATATTGTAGAGTTTGTATATGTTTCTAAATATATTCACCAATTCATGTTCAAGCTCCTCATCACTGGTCAGAACTCGGATTCTCCAAATATCTGCATTCCTAATAAATAAGTTACTCAAACAACCATCCATGAATACAGAAAGAAAGCGAAATGAAAAGAAAATAAAAAATTTGATAGCAAAGGAATAGATAAAAGACTAGGGATTTCATCAAGAGATAGAATAAGAAGTAGGAGAAGGAAAAAAAAAGGAACCTGAAATTCTTGAACAATTCAGCTCAGCCTGAATCCTATAGAGAAACACGGTTGAACCGAAATACTGTAACTAGTCTAACAGGCCTCTTCGTTGGGCGCCAAAATTATGTAATTTACACAACCGGAAATAATTCCAGATCATGTACATCCCCTCTTAGTCAAAAAAAAAATCTTTCTTGATCAAAGAGGAGATCGGGTTCGTCCTAAATAGGTGGCCTCTCTCTTGCAGTCCCTGTACATCAGATGTTACGATGGGCAAGAGCACCACAAATCAGGCCGAAGCCAACACATACGGGCTTAATGTATTGAGAAGTTTGGATCCGGTTGGGACTTCTGGCTGTCGGCTAGCAAACAGTCTTTGGGGGGGTTCT
The DNA here is from genome assembly GCF_018151085.1 of Drosophila tropicalis. Lineage (NCBI taxonomy): Eukaryota > Metazoa > Arthropoda > Insecta > Diptera > Drosophilidae > Drosophila > Drosophila tropicalis. The sequence goes on from NW_027172557.1 coordinate 48,678, forward strand.
TTGGACCAACATGTTCTCAACACACCCGTATTACATAAAATAAAACAAAGTCCCTGTTGCACTAATATTACACAATTACTCAATTGAAAGAAATGAACTAAGAGATAGAAAAAAAAAGTGATATTAGTATTGCACGAATAGGGAAGCTACTAAGATGTTATTGTAGCTTCGCGTCTTAACCCACCCAACCAATGATTTTCCCATCGCAAGATTCTGGAAAATCCCAATATAATCAGCTCACCGCTCACATCTCGCCACAAGGAAGATTACACACTCTTTACTCAAACATTATAAACGATATTTATTCACGAGGGTTACGGAATACTAAAATACTTCGATAAGTCGGAAACATAATCCGAGTTAACTAAACTAAAATGATGATTATTATAATAAACGATACTCAAATTAAATATTTGGATCATTTCAGGCATCCAAAAGCCAAATTGGGAATAATATGTTTTGTTTTGTTGAATCTTAATTGTAAGGTGGATATACATATGTATATAAAATTATAGATATTCAAAATAAAAATGACAATTGAAATTTGTAAATATTCAATTTAAATTATGATTTCAAATATAAATGGCGACTCTGCTCACACAGTCAAAGGCGATTATCGATAGCGATTTAAGTTTAACACATGGATTGACAATTTCCTTTTCTTTTCAATACTTCCAATACTTTTTAACTTTACTGTACTCGAGATGGTTTTTCTTATTTGCAGATTAATTGACAATGAACTCTCTTTCTTTTTGCATAAAAAAAACAGGGAAATACCAGATCGATCATGATTTATGGTTTAGAACTTAGGACTTACCCATCCGTCCGGTCCGTCGAAGGCCTTCGTCGTCCGCTGGATGATGCTTAGGAATAAAATATTAGGTTAAATCAAGCGACTGGCATTCCTATGCAACAAATTCGGTCCACGGGACTCTCAATCCGCAACGAAAAAACTTTCTCTGCCCGTATCCGATTCGGGCGGCTATTCCAAGCTAGTCAACTTCCTCGAAAAGTCTCTGTGCCCTTCACGGTGTGCAGCTTTTGAGCGGTGTCTCAACAGAAAAATATCTTTTGCAAATTTACAGAATTCCGATTGTGATTCCTTTTTCCAGGTTTCCAAAATACAAATCAATTATGGCTAATTTTTAAACGGACTTGTTAGAAATTTACAATGATTCAAATATCCACAAAAATATAACTTACGATAATAAGATTCACAAAACTCTATAATAATAGTTGTCCTTTCTGCTCCAAATTAGTATAAAGTTAATCATTAGGCTTGATGGCCGAGAAAATTTCAGATTTAAATTTATATATTTTTTCTTGAGGAGCGGCGTGGTTAAGGCGTCTAGCCAGGGCGGAAGTTCGTCAGAAAAGAGTGTGACCAATGCATGCGATCGCGCATGATACCTATTCGCTAGGGTTGCACTAGTAGAACTATCGAACTTCTAAGCTCAGCTGATCATTATTATCGACGCACTTACCCAACCCTTACTGAAATTCAAATTAACGCCTTAATTTTTAAAAATAAAACTAACGGCAGAAACTGGGCACTACAACTTTGGATATTGCTTACGAACTGAGAGAGCAACAAATGAAGCCTTTGTGTAGTTCTGGTTAACTCGTAGCCCATGTACCCCTGACCTTGCATTCCGATGTCTATCCCGTAATAGAGTTCCCTCGATATTACCTGCTGACGCCGTAATCATTGTTCTGTACTGTGTTTCAAGATACTGACTGAGCTCCTCAAAGCTCTGCAGATTCTGCGTTAAAGATATTGACCGCTCCCAATCCACTCTTAATTGATTCGGTAATCTCTTCATCATGTAGTACACTAATATTTCAGATTGTTGTCGCACATCCACACCGGTCTTCTCCAAAGAATTCACACAAGAGCGGGAAGTTTGCACAAATCTTCTCAAACTTTCCGCATCTCCATATTTTGCATCTATGTAATGCAAAAATAAATACAGATTCATCAGCATTCTCCAAGCCACTTTATAGTTCGCCGCTATTAGCGTTAGATGTTTAATATCCTGAGCTGCGTCTCCAACCAATGAATCCTTCAAATAATGAAAACGATGTAAGTCCTTCAGATTGTCACAGTGGTGTACTCTCGTTAGAAACACCTCCTGAAACGCCGGCCATTCAATAAATTTCCCGCTGAAAGTAGGCAGTTTAACTGTTGGGAGTTTCACTTTCTCCAAACTTGGTCTCATTTGTTCATGCACCGTCTGATGCAAACAAGACTCATCAAATGCAGTCGACGCCGGGATTTTCCGATTATTATGTCTCTGCAACTCATTTCGAATCTCAGCTGCTCACATTATGTAGGTTTCTTCGAAATAGTCTCTGATGTCTTTGTCAAAATATCTGCCCTTTATCTCCTCATTATCTCGTTCTTGCACCAGTTGGTCATGATTGCGCTGAAAATCTGCGTGAAGGTGGGCCATCGAGTCCAATCTGGCTTCCAGATGACTCTCGGTATGTCCCGACTCCTCCGATTTATACCGCGCCAATGACTTCTCCAGCGAAGTGAGCAATGTGATTTGCTCCGTAGTCAACGGTAACAGTTTTTCAGCCACAATGAACACCTACCCAGACACATCAACGTTAAATTATACTCACCCGAATCAGTCTATCCACTGGCAATCACACTCCAAATCCAATCACCAAGATCATTGCTCCCCGGTTTCGGCACCAAATAATATGTTGGCTAACGGCTGCGCCCTTGCGGAGCCCCAAACTGCTCGCTTTATATGATGCGGCTTCGGATGATTTCCACCGAGGCGGCTTCGAGGCACTTGCGATTTTGAAGGAATGAGATGACCAGGATGACTTCAATCCAGATGCTTTATTTTCTTAACCTAAAATATAGTACAATTGTCGGCGGGCACAGAAGGTGCATCCGCATCAAACCAGCAAACCACGCTGTCTTTTACAAAATTCAAAGTTCTGGAAATTTAGGTGACTCCCTATCTCAATAATGTTGGCGGAATATGTTTCGTGATGTACGAACAATATGCCAGTTTGTCCACTTGCAATTTTTTGTTGGCTCCAACAAAATTAGTACCGCAGTCACTATAAACGTCTGTGCATAGGCCACGTCTGCCAATTAAACAGTTAAATGTTCCTATAAACGCATCTGAAGTCAGATCTCCAACTGGTTCCAAATGAATGGCCCTTGTCACTAGACATACGAACACAGCAATATATCCCTTCTGCAGGGGCAGATATTTGCAGGGCGAGATATTTACGGGTCCAGCGTAGTCCACTCCAACGGATGAGAATGCTCTAGAAGGGCGTACCCGTACTGCTGGTAACATTCCCATTTTCTGACCTGCAAATTGAGACTTCATCTTAAAACATGTGATACATTTATGAATTCCAAACTGTATGACTGTAAGATATGACCAGATCTGTGAAAGGATGTTTATACGGTAATATATAAGGATATTTTTCATTTATGGGTAACAGGGAAACTCGGAGCCTGCCTCCGAGACGTAAAACACGTTCGTTCGAATCAAAATACGGATTAAGAGACAGTAGTATGCTGTCCTTTTGCTATTACTCTTCCTTCCGATAGCGCCTTCCATTCAGAGTCAAAACAATCCTTCTGCACCATCCTAATCAATTCACATAGGCCCTCTTCTCCACAATTGAGAGTCCTAATCCTCTTCGTTCTGCCACAGATGTACGACAATTATATACGAAACGTTTTATATATATGATATAATCCAGACGAGTCGTGTGTGCGATGAATACTTGCTGATAAATGCTGCACTTGGCATTTCTTCCACTGATATTTTATGGCAGGTCACCCTTTTGACTTCAGTGTCAACAACCGACAGCGAATCCTGATCAATAGCATTACAAGGCCATTCGATGTCCGATCCTTGTAACCATGGCCCGTGCCACCATAATTCACACGATGCCATCTTGGTTGCACTCATGCCACGGCTTAGATAATCTGCAGGGTTATCTTTCGAGGCGACGTGTCTCCATTGCCTTTCGTCTGAGATTTCCAGGATTTTGTTTATTCGATTGGACACAAATACTTTCCAGTTGGCTGCTCCACCCCGGATCCAACTGATGGTTATCATAGAATCTGACCAAAAAATAGTGTTCGAATAATTAATGTAAATTCTTAGATTCTCCATTAGATACTTATACATTTTGGCTGCTTCAAGCGCAGCACATAACTCTGCCCTAGGTATGGTTAGTTTTTGTTTAGTTGGCGATACTCTCCCCTTTGACAATAGCAACTCTGTGTGATACTTATCCTCTACAATTGGGAAGCGCAAGTAAGCTTCAGCTCCATATGCTCGTGACGAGCCATCGCAAAACAGGTGCAATTCAGCCACACCACCCGGTAGCCCCATGTAACATGCCGTGGTATTCGTATAGTTACTATGTTTGGTAACTCTTTCACGAATTTCTCCCATTCTCTCTTAATAGTGTCCGGTATTGTGCTATCCCAGCCCATTTTTTCCTTCCATAGTTGCTGCATGAGAATTTTGGCAGTAATAATTATCGGACTAAGCCATCCCATGGGATCAAACAGTCTTGCAATTGCTGATAGTATTGTCCTCTTTGTAGGTGAGCTCATTGGTGGAACGGCATGCAATGCAAAACGGAACTATCATCATTATTACCCTCCATGTGTAACAATCCGGTTTATTCTCGATGCTCAACTGGTATGTTCTCTAATAGCTTTGGGCAATTACTCGCCCACTTCCGTAGTTCGAATGTACCACTACGAAGCATTCCAATCACTTGGTTCTTGACATCCTCCGTTTCTGCAATACTGTCGCCACCAGACAGTATTTCATCTACATACATTTGATGATTTATAACATCCACTGCCAGTGGATACTTCTCGCATTCATCCATAGCTAATTGTTTCATAACTCTCATGGCTAAATAAGGTGCGGAGCTCGTTCCAAGCATTACCGTTGTGCAGGCATATTCTGCCACATAATCACTAGTGTCCGGATTCCATAGAATACGTTGGTACTGCGAGTCGTCGGGTGGAATATTAATACATCTGTACTTTTTTTCCAACATCCGCCATAAATACTCATTTTAGCCCTCGCCAATTGAGAATGATTCCTTGAAGATGTACGTGCAATTTTGGACCTATTGCTAGAATTTCATTAAGTGCTTTTTCTTTACTCGTCTTGCTCGATCCATCGAAGACAACTCGTACCTTCGTAGTTGATGACGATTCCTTTATGACTGGGTGATGCGGTAGGTAACAATGATTGACTTCCCCCAATGCAGGATTGCCCGTCTTACTAGCCCGTGACGTTACACGATCCATTTGAGCCAGCTCCAGATACTCATTTATCGTGCCAACATAAGCGTTATTCAAACTCGCATCAGTACGCAACCGTCTGTCCAGAGAATGTAATCGTTTTAACGCGCCCTTATATGATTCTCCAATTACCATTGATTCGTCCAAGTAAGTGAGAAAAGGAAGACGAACAACATATTTTCCAGACGGCATTCGGCTATGTGTCTTAACGAAGAAATCTTCGCACCAGTTATTCTCTACTGAAACCCCATGTGGCTCCTCGTCGAATTGTTCTAGCTCCCAAAACTTACGTAACATTTGTTCAAGTATTTTGTCAGCTTCCTTCTTTCGTACCGTTATGGTGTAGAACGATCTCCTACTAGCTTCTTGATTCGTTTTTGCTGATAAAATGTATCCCAAATGTATATTTTGTGCCAGAGGCATACCACGTATTCCTCGATGCACTTCTCCTATCGTCAGCTCATCGTAGATGTCATTTCCCAGCAAAATATCAACTCCTTGTGGACTGAAGAAGTTAAGGTCGGCCAACGGTAAGCCCTTCAGATGAGTCCACTCTTCATATGGCAGTCGTTTGATTGGCATGCGCTTACTCACTAGAGGTATTACTGACGCGAGCAGCTTGTATTTTGTATGTGGGTTTTAGATTGATCTTATGACTAGCTTCACCTCTGCTGAAGCATCTGTAATTTTTGTATCTGTTAATCCAGTAATCGTGATGGGAGCCTGTTTGCGCCGTAAACGTAGCTGCTGAGCTGCATTCTCTGAAATGAACGAAACTTGTGAACCTTGATCCAAAAACGCTCTAAACTGTAAGGGAGAGCCGTCTATCGACTCTACCCACACCATTGCTGTTGGTAATAAAACCTCGTCTTTATGCCTTACCGCAATTTCTGTCTTTCCAATTAATGCATTCGCAGATGCTGTTGGGATAACTCCCTTCATTAATGTGCCAAGCGACCCTCGCATCCTGACTTGTCTATATGGAGTAGTGTGCCGGATGCCGTCCTTGACATTTTTTACAATTTAGCGCACTGTCACATGCATCTATTCTGTGATTTGGTCTAAGGCATCTAAAACACAGTCGATGGCTTCGTTCAGATAGCCTCATCTCCTGGAATAGCCTACATAGTCCGATAAAGTATGCATCCCCTTGACACACAATGCTTAGGTCTGTCTCTCGAGTAACAAATGAAGCCTTTGTGTAGTTCTGGTTAACTCGTAGCCCATGTACACCTGACCTTGCATTCCGATGTCTATCCCGTAATAGAGTTCCCTCGATATTACCTGCAACTTTTTGGGTCTAAGTATACCTTGCTGGCAGCATTTGTCAATATAATACAATAAGAGAAACTGGTGCTTGCTTTGGATGCGGTAAAATGGGTCACCGATTGGCAGGGAATAGAAGGTTGTAATCAGAGCAGAGGACTTTAAAAGGTTCATGCATAGCATAGTTAGAAGAACAACGACTAAGGGATAAAGGTATCAAAGGATGTCTACTCCGTCTACATGGTACCGACAGATTCACCTGAGCTAATAACTCAGGCGAGTCGATATCACCAATTAGGAGCTGGTGCATAAAAATGACACCAAGCATAATTCTACGGTTAGTTAGGGATGGAAGGTTAATCAAGAGAAGTCTACTAGAATACGAAGGCAAATTGACATTCCGATCCCAGCTTAAGCTTATTAAGGTGACCAAATGCAAGATCCATACTCTAAAATAGGACGGACAAGCGAAGTAAAAAGAACTTTAGTTCTATAGGGGTCATCAAATTCTTTTGACCATCTTTTAATGAAACCCAGGACACTCATGGCCTTTGCGACCGTGGTGGAAATATGGGTGTTAAAATTTAACTTATGGTCCATAAGTACGCCCAAATCATTCATATTATTTAGACGTTCTAGAGGGCTATTCTTTAGAAAATAAGTGACCAATTGAGGAGAGTTACGGAAAAAATCATTACCTTACATTTGGTAGTGTTAAGATTTAGTAGATTAAACTGGCACCAGGATTGAAAGTTTTTAAGATCAGCTTGTAGCCGACTAAATGAATTTGTATCTTTATAAGTCAGACAAAAGCTTGACATAGTCAGCATACATAAGTACACGCGAATGAACAATGACTGATGGAAGATCGTTAATGAATAGTGTGATAAGCAGAGATGACTACCTTGAGGTACACCAGAAGTCACAGAAATGGAATCGAAAAAAAGAAGACTTAAAAAGTACCCTCTGTTTTCTATTTGTTAAATATTCTCTAACCCAAGAAAGGAAAAGGGGTGGAAACCCAATGTCCCTCAGCTTAGAAAGTAATAGGGTATGATTAACGGAATCAAAGCTTTTCTGAAGTCAGTGTATATGACATCAGTTTGTTCAGCATTTTTGCACCCCTTGATAATTATAGAGGTAAATTCTAAAAAGGTTAGTGGTTGTAGACCTACGTTTCACAAACCCATGTTGGGATGGCGAAATAATAGATCTGCAAAAATGTTGCAATTGAGAAGTTATAATTTTCTCAAAAGCTTTCGGAATAGCGGACAATTTTGAAATACATCTGTAGTTAAAGACTTTGGACTTTTTGCCATTTTTATGCAGAGGAATGATACACGACTTTTTCCAAATAGATGGAAACGAGGAAGATTCGACAGACAATAGAAAAAATTTTAAAATGGGTTTACATAATGCGGTTGCACAGAACCTGAGTACACATCCAGGTAGACCATCTGGCCCCGAGAGAATAATTAGGTTCAACTAGTTTAAGTTCGCTAAGAAGAGAACTTTCATCAATCAGTGGATTAAAAATGCAATTAGCCCTTTCTAAATGATAAGGATCCGGACTTGCTCGATATTCCGTTGAGGAATAGGTTTTGAAAAAATTCGCAAACATATCGGCAATTGCCTGATCAGTGCTCGCTTTTTTATTTTGAACAGACAAAAAAGATGGGTGCACAGACGTCTTACGTTTAGAATTAACAAAGTTATAAAATTGTTTAGGGTCAGAAGAAAACTGAAGCTTACACCGCTGAAGATAATTCTTATATCATTGTGTATTAAGCATTATGAATTTTGAACGAGCGACTGTATACAGAACATAATCCGATGAACGACGTGTTTTTTAAACTTCTTATAATATCGCGTCTTCATATTTTTCAAATTGGATAACTCACGAGAGAACCAGGGTGCCGCTCCAGCCTACCAAGAGGCACACAAATATCAAAGAGTGAATTCAGAGTATCATAGAAAAAACGAACAGCTGAGTTCATATCTCTACAATTGTACAGATAAGACCAATCGGTAGTAGTAATGTTTTCATTAAGGCTGGCAAAGTCAGTCTTACGAAAGCACCCAATTAGAGGTAACTCATTTGGACCAATTAATGGTAAAAGCAAGGGCAATTCACAATAAGAAGAATCCAATACAAACATAAGATCTAACGATTTTTCATTAGAATTTAAGACAGGATTGACTTGGGATGAAGATAAGCCTAGAAGGCCATCAATAAAGTCATGTGACAAAGAGGGCAGCAACGTGGTACATTCATCTGTTAGTGACCATGCTAAAGCGGGTAACTTAAAATCATCTACAACTATGAGCATGTCTTGACTGCAAACTAAAGAGGAGACAAACTGAATTGCCTCTAAATGATTTAAATATACCACCATGTCTGACAATGGTGGAATATAGGAGCAAGTAATAAAAGCATTAAAAGATTTATAATTTACTTTAACACCGACAAATTCAATCTCCTGGGTACTAGAAAATTGAATTATTTCAGATGATAAAGCAGCATCAACAGCTTTCAGAACGCCACCGCCTATGCGAGAAATCCGGTCACGTCTGAATATAGAAAAGTTTGTGGAAAAAACCGATGCATCAGCAATGTCAGGTTTTAGCCACGTCTCTGTAAAAGCTAGAATGTTATGTTCAAAAGAAAAACTATCTACATAGAGATTAGGAAGTTTAGATTTTAGTCTTTTAACGTTCTGGTAACCCAGGTTAAGGGACGAAGCTAGTTTTTTGACACACCAGCAGATGCTGATGTGGCAGGAATAGTATTAGTTGTTGTTGTTGGCAAGCGAATCGGTTGCCGATTTTTCTTTTTTACAGTATATTCCTTAACTATTATATGTTTTTGGCCAAAAATATTCTCGACATATAGTGTCGAAGACATTGGCAGAAACACTAATTTTAAAGGACGAAATGTCCCGAGAATAAGAAAATTTAAACTTCTCCACCTCAATATTCGAGACCTTCTTCCGAATATAGGCTATTACATCATCAGATGTGACAACAGTGTTTTTTGGTGGTATGCCAACGAGAGGCCGCGGTCCCAAAGCGTCAGCCGCAACAGTAACTATGGACAAGTCACCCACTGCAGCAGTCAACTTGTTTACGGGGCCCTCGATACTTTTAGAACTATCGGCAATTTCCATTGGAATGGGTAATTGCCCGTACACATCGGACACTACAATAGGCATCGTTTTTAAGATCGATCATGATTTATGGTTTAGAACTTAGGACTTACCCATCCGTCCGGTCCGTCGAAGGCCTTCGTCGTCCGCTGGATGATGCTTAGGAATAAAATATTAGGTTAAATCAAGCGACTGGCATTCCTATGCAACAAATTCGGTCCACGGGACTCTCAATCCGCAACGAAAAAACTTTCTCTGCCCGTATCCGATTCGGGCGGCTATTCCAAGCTAGTCAACTTCCTCGAAAAGTCTCTGTGCCCTTCACGGTGTGCAGCTTTTGAGCGGTGTCTCAACAGAAAAATATCTTTTGCAAATTTACAGAATTCCGATTGTGATTCCTTTTTCCAGGTTTCCAAAATACAAATCAATTATGGCTAATTTTTAAACGGACTTGTTAGAAATTTACAATGATTCAAATATCCACAAAAATATAACTTACGATAATAAGATTCACAAAACTCTATAATAATAGTTGTCCTTTCTGCTCCAAATTAGTATAAAGTTAATCATTAGGCTTGATGGCCGAGAAAATTTCAGATTTAAATTTATATATTTTTTCTTGAGGAGCGGCGTGGTTAAGGCGTCTAGCCAGGGCGGAAGTTCGTCAGAAAAGAGTGTGACCAATGCATGCGATCGCGCATGATACCTATTCGCTAGGGTTGCACTAGTAGAACTATCGAACTTCTAAGCTCAGCTGATCATTATTATCGACGCACTTACCCAACCCTTACTGAAATTCAAATTAACGCCTTAATTTTTAAAAAATAAAACTAACGGCAGAAACTGGGCACTACAACTTTGGATATTGCTTACGAACTGAGAGAGCAACAAATGAAGCCTTTGTGTAGTTCTGGTTAACTCGTAGCCCATGTACCCCTGACCTTGCATTCCGATGTCTATCCCGTAATAGAGTTCCCTCGATATTACACAAATATCAAAAATAAATACAGATTCATCAGCATTCTCCAAGCCACTTTATAGTTCGCCGCTATTAGCGTTAGATGTTTAATATCCTGAGCTGCGTCTCCAACCAATGAATCCTTCAAATAATGAAAACGATGTAAGTCCTTCAGATTGTCACAGTGGTGTACTCTCGTTAGAAACACCTCCTGAAACGCCGGCCATTCAATAAATTTCCCGCTGAAAGTAGGCAGTTTAACTGTTGGGAGTTTCACTTTCTCCAAACTTGGTCTCATTTGTTCATGCACCGTCTGATGCAAACAAGACTCATCAAATGCAGTCGACGCCGGGATTTTCCGATTATTATGTCTCTGCAACTCATTTCGAATCTCAGCTGCTCACATTATGTAGGTTTCTTCGAAATAGTCTCTGATGTCTTTGTCAAAATATCTGCCCTTTATCTCCTCATTATCTCGTTCTTGCACCAGTTGGTCATGATTGCGCTGAAAATCTGCGTGAAGGTGGGCCATCGAGTCCAATCTGGCTTCCAGATGACTCTCGGTATGTCCCGACTCCTCCGATTTATACCGCGCCAATGACTTCTCCAGCGAAGTGAGCAATGTGATTTGCTCCGTAGTCAACGGTAACAGTTTTTCAGCCACAATGAACACCTACCCAGACACATCAACGTTAAATTATACTCACCCGAATCAGTCTATCCACTGGCAATCACACTCCAAATCCAATCACCAAGATCATTGCTCCCCGGTTTCGGCACCAAATAATATGTTGGCTAACGGCTGCGCCCTTGCGGAGCCCCAAACTGCTCGCTTTATATGATGCGGCTTCGGATGATTTCCACCGAGGCGGCTTCGAGGCACTTGCGATTTTGAAGGAATGAGATGACCAGGATGACTTCAATCCAGATGCTTTATTTTCTTAACCTAAAATATAGTACAATTGTCGGCGGGCACAGAAGGTGCATCCGCATCAAACCAGCAAACCACGCTGTCTTTTACAAAATTCAAAGTTCTGGAAATTTAGGTGACTCCCTATCTCAATAATGTTGGCGGAATATGTTTCGTGATGTACGAACAATATGCCAGTTTGTCCACTTGCAATTTTTTGTTGGCTCCAACAAAATTAGTATCGCAGTCACTATAAACGTCTGTGCATAGGCCACGTCTGCCAATTAAACAGTTAAATGTTCCTATAAACGCATCTGAAGTCAGATCTCCAACTGGTTCCAAATGAATGGCCCTTGTCACTAGACATACGAACACAGCAATATATCCCTTCTGCAGGGGCAGATATTTGCAGGGCGAGATATTTACGGGTCCAGCGTAGTCCACTCCAACGGATGAGAATGCTCTAGAAGGGCGTACCCGTACTGCTGGTAACATTCCCATTTTCTGACCTGCAAATTGAGACTTCATCTTAAAACATGTGATACATTTATGAATTCCAAACTGTATGACTGTAAGATATGACCAGATCTGTGAAAGGATGTTTATACGGTAATATATAAGGATATTTTTCATTTATGGGTAACAGGGAAACTCGGAGCCTGCCTCCGAGACGTAAAACACGTTCGTTCGAATCAAAATACGGATTAAGAGACAGTAGTATGCTGTCCTTTTGCTATTACTCTTCCTTCCGATAGCGCCTTCCATTCAGAGTCAAAACAATCCTTCTGCACCATCCTAATCAATTCACATAGGCCCTCTTCTCCACAATTGAGAGTCCTAATCCTCTTCGTTCTGCCACAGATGTACGACAATTATATACGAAACGTTTTATATATATGATATAATCCAGACGAGTCGTGTGTGCGATGAATACTTGCTGATAAATGCTGCACTTGGCATTTCTTCCACTGATATTTTATGGCAGGTCACCCTTTTGACTTCAGTGTCAACAACCGACAGCGAATCCTGATCAATAGCATTACAAGGCCATTCGATGTCCGATCCTTGTAACCATGGCCCGTGCCACCATAATTCACACGATGCCATCTTGGTTGCACTCATGCCACGGCTTAGATAATCTGCAGGGTTATCTTTCGAGGCGACGTGTCTCCATTGCCTTTCGTCTGAGATTTCCAGGATTTTGTTTATTCGATTGGACACAAATACTTTCCAGTTGGCTGCTCCACCCCGGATCCAACTGATGGTTATCATAGAATCTGACCAAAAAATAGTGTTCGAATAATTAATGTAAATTCTTAGATTCTCCATTAGATACTTATACATTTTGGCTGCTTCAAGCGCAGCACATAACTCTGCCCTAGGTATGGTTAGTTTTTGTTTAGTTGGCGATACTCTCCCCTTTGACAATAGCAACTCTGTGTGATACTTATCCTCTACAATTGGGAAGCGCAAGTAAGCTTCAGCTCCATATGCTCGTGACGAGCCATCGCAAAACAGGTGCAATTCAGCCACACCACCCGGTAGCCCCATGTAACATGCCGTGGTATTCGTATAGTTACTATGTTTGGTAACTCTTTCACGAATTTCTCCCATTCTCTCTTAATAGTGTCCGGTATTGTGCTATCCCAGCCCATTTTTTCCTTCCATAGTTGCTGCATGAGAATTTTGGCAGTAATAATTATCGGACTAAGCCATCCCATGGGATCAAACAGTCTTGCAATTGCTGATAGTATTGTCCTCTTTGTAGGTGAGCTCATTGGTGGAACGGCATGCAATGCAAAACGGAACTATCATCATTATTACCCTCCATGTGTAACAATCCGGTTTATTCTCGATGCTCAACTGGTATGTTCTCTAATAGCTTTGGGCAATTACTCGCCCACTTCCGTAGTTCGAATGTACCACTACGAAGCATTCCAATCACTTGGTTCTTGACATCCTCCGTTTCTGCAATACTGTCGCCACCAGACAGTATTTCATCTACATACATTTGATGATTTATAACATCCACTGCCAGTGGATACTTCTCGCATTCATCCATAGCTAATTGTTTCATAACTCTCATGGCTAAATAAGGTGCGGAGCTCGTTCCAAGCATTACCGTTGTGCAGGCATATTCTGCCACATAATCACTAGTGTCCGGATTCCATAGAATACGTTGGTACTGCGAGTCGTCGGGTGGAATATTAATACATCTGTACTTTATTTCCAACATCCGCCATAAATACACATTTTAGCCCTCGCCAATTGAGAATGATTCCTTGAAGATGTACGTGCAATTTTGGACCTATTGCTAGAATCTCATTAAGTGCTTTTTCTTTACTCGTCTTGCTCGATCCATCGAAGACAACTCGTACCTTCGTAGTTGATGACGATTCCTTTAGGACTGGGTGATGCGGTAGGTAACAATGATTGACTTCCCCCAATGCAGGATTGCCCGTCTTACTAGCCCGTGACGTTACACGATCCATTTGAGCCAGCTCCAGATACTCATTTATCGTGCCAACATAAGCGTTATTCAAACTCGCATCAGTACGCAACCGTCTGTCCAGAGAATGTAATCGTTTTAACGCGCCCTTATATGATTCTCCAATTACCATTGATTCGTCCAAGTAAGTGAGAAAAGGAAGACGAACAACATATTTTCCAGACGGCATTCGGCTATGTGTCTTAACGAAGAAATCTTCGCACCAGTTATTCTCTACTGAAACCCCATGTGGCTCCTCGTCGAATTGTTCTAGCTCCCAAAACTTACGTAACATTTGTTCAAGTATTTTGTCAGCTTCCTTCTTTCGTACCGTTATGGTGTAGAACGATCTCCTACTAGCTTCTTGATTCGTTTTTGCTGATAAAATGTATCCCAAATGTATATTTTGTGCCAGAGGCATACCACGTATTCCTCGATGCACTTCTCCTATCGTCAGCTCATCGTAGATGTCATTTCCCAGCAAAATATCAACTCCTTGTGGACTGAAGAAGTTAAGGTCGGCCAACGGTAAGCCCTTCAGATGAGTCCACTCTTCATATGGCAGTCGTTTGATTGGCATGCGCTTACTCACTAGAGGTATTACTGACGCGAGCAGCTTGTATTTTGTATGTGGGTTTTAGATTGATCTTATGACTAGCTTCACCTCTGCTGAAGCATCTGTAATTTTTGTATCTGTTAATCCAGTAATCGTGATGGGAGCCTGTTTGCGCCGTAAACGTAGCTGCTGAGCTGCATTCTCTGAAATGAACGAAACTTGTGAACCTTGATCCAAAAACTCTCTAAACTGTAAGGGAGAGCCGTCTATCGACTCTACCCACACCATTGCTGTTGGTAATAAAACCTCGTCTTTATGCCTTACCGCAATTTCTGTCTTTCCAATTAATGCATTCGCAGATGCTGTTGGGATAACTCCCTTCATTAATGTGCCAAGCGACCCTCGCATCCTGACTTGTCTATATGGAGTAGTGTGCCGGATGCCGTCCTTGACATTTTTTACAATTTAGCGCACTGTCACATGCATCTATTCTGTGATTTGGTCTAAGGCATCTAAAACACAGTCGATGGCTTCGTTCAGATAGCCTCATCTCCTGGAATAGCCTACATAGTCCGATAAAGTATGCATCCCCTTGACACACAATGCTTAGGTCTGTCTCTCGAGTAACAAATGAAGCCTTTGTGTAGTTCTGGTTAACTCGTAGCCCATGTACACCTGACCTTGCATTCCGATGTCTATCCCGTAATAGAGTTCCCTCGATATTACCTGCAACTTTTTGGGTCTAAGTATACCTTGCTGGCAGCATTTGTCAATATAATACAATAAGAGAAACTGGTGCTTGCTTTGGATGCGGTAAAATGGGTCACCGATTGGCAGGGAATAGAAGGTTGTAATCAGAGCAGAGGACTTTAAAAGGTTCATGCATAGCATAGTTAGAAGAACAACGACTAAGGGATAAAGGTATCAAAGGATGTCTACTCCGTCTACATGGTACCGACAGATTCACCTGAGCTAATAACTCAGGCGAGTCGATATCACCAATTAGGAGCTGGTGCATAAAAATGACACCAAGCATAATTCTACGGTTAGTTAGGGATGGAAGGTTAATCAAGAGAAGTCTACTAGAATACGAAGGCAAATTGACATTCCGATCCCAGCTTAAGCTTATTAAGGTGACCAAATGCAAGATCCATACTCTAAAATAGGACGGACAAGCGAAGTAAAAAGAACTTTAGTTCTATAGGGGTCATCAAATTCTTTTGACCATCTTTTAATGAAACCCAGGACACTCATGGCCTTTGCGACCGTGGTGGAAATATGGGTGTTAAAATTTAACTTATGGTCCATAAGTACGCCCAAATCATTCATATTATTTAGACGTTCTAGAGGGCTATTCTTTAGAAAATAAGTGACCAATTGAGGAGAGTTACGGAAAAAATCATTACCTTACATTTGGTAGTGTTAAGATTTAGTAGATTAAACTGGCACCAGGATTGAAAGTTTTTAAGATCAGCTTGTAGCCGACTAAATGAATTTGTATCTTTATAAGTCAGACAAAGCTTGACATAGTCAGCATACATAAGTACACGCGAATGAACAATGACTGATGGAAGATCGTTAATGAATAGTGTGATAAGCAGAGATGACTACCTTGAGGTACACCAGAAGTCACAGAAATGGAATCGAAAAAAAGAAGACTTAAAAAGTACCCTCTGTTTTCTATTTGTTAAATATTCTCTAACCCAAGAAAGGAAAAGGGGTGGAAACCCAATGTCCCTCAGCTTAGAAAGTAATAGGGTATGATTAACGGAATCAAAGCTTTTCTGAAGTCAGTGTATATGACATCAGTTTGTTCAGCATTTTTGCACCCCTTGATAATTATAGAGGTAAATTCTAAAAGGTTAGTGGTTGTAGACCTACGTTTCACAAACCCATGTTGGGATGGCGAAATAATAGATCTGCAAAAATGTTGCAATTGAGAAGTTATAATTTTCTCAAAAGCTTTCGGAATAGCGGACAATTTTGAAATACATCTGTAGTTAAAGACTTTGGACTTTTTGCCATTTTTATGCAGAGGAATGATACACGACTTTTTCCAAATAGATGGAAACGAGGAAGATTCGACAGACAATAGAAAAAATTTTAAAATGGGTTTACATAATGCGGTTGCACAGAACCTGAGTACACATCCAGGTAGACCATCTGGCCCCGAGAGAATAATTAGGTTCAACTAGTTTAAGTTCGCTAAGAAGAGAACTTTCATCAATCAGTGGATTAAAAATGCAATTAGCCCTTTCTAAATGATAAGGATCCGGACTTGCTCGATATTCCGTTGAGGAATAGGTTTTGAAAAAATTCGCAAACATATCGGCAATTGCCTGATCAGTGCTCGCTTTTTTATTTTGAACAGACAAAAAAAGATGGGTGCACAGACGTCTTACGTTTAGAATTAACAAAGTTATAAAATTGTTTAGGGTCAGAAGAAAACTGAAGCTTACACCGCTGAAGATAATTCTTATATCATTGTGTATTAAGCATTATGAATTTTGAACGAGCGACTGTATACAGAACATAATCCGATGAACGACGTGTTTTTTTAAACTTCTTATAATATCGCGTCTTCATATTTTTCAAATTGGATAACTCACGAGAGAACCAGGGTGCCGCTCCAGCCTACCAAGAGGCACACAAATATCAAAGAGTGAATTCAGAGTATCATAGAAAAAACGAACAGCTGAGTTCATATCTCTACAATTGTACAGATAAGACCAATCGGTAGTAGTAATGTTTTCATTAAGGCTGGCAAAGTCAGTCTTACGAAAGCACCCAATTAGAGGTAACTCATTTGGACCAATTAATGGTAAAAGCAAGGGCAATTCACAATAAGAAGAATCCAATACAAACATAAGATCTAACGATTTTTCATTAGAATTTAAGACAGGATTGACTTGGGATGAAGATAAGCCTAGAAGGCCATCAATAAAGTCATGTGACAAAGAGGGCAGCAACGTGGTACATTCATCTGTTAGTGACCATGCTAAAGCGGGTAACTTAAAATCATCTACAACTATGAGCATGTCTTGACTGCAAACTAAAGAGGAGACAAACTGAATTGCCTCTAAATGATTTAAATATACCACCATGTCTGACAATGGTGGAATATAGGAGCAAGTAATAAAAGCATTAAAAGATTTATAATTTACTTTAACACCGACAAATTCAATCTCCTGGGTACTAGAAAATTGAATTATTTCAGATGATAAAGCAGCATCAACAGCTTTCAGAACGCCACCGCCTATGCGAGAAATCCGGTCACGTCTGAATATAGAAAAGTTTGTGGAAAAAACCGATGCATCAGCAATGTCAGGTTTTAGCCACGTCTCTGTAAAAGCTAGAATGTTATGTTCAAAAGAAAGACTATCTACATAGAGATTAGGAAGTTTAGATTTTAGTCTTTTAACGTTCTGGTAACCCAGGTTAAGGGACGAAGCTAGTTTTTTGACACACCAGCAGATGCTGATGTGGCAGGAATAGTATTAGTTGTTGTTGTTGGCAAGCGAATCGGTTGCCGATTTTTCTTTTTTACAGTATATTCCTTAACTATTATATGTTTTTGGCCAAAAATATTCTCGACATATAGTGTCGAAGACATTGGCAGAAACACTAATTTTAAAGGACGAAATGTCCCGAGAATAAGAAAATTTAAACTTCTCCACCTCAATATTCGAGACCTTCTTCCGAATATAGGCTATTACATCATCAGATGTGACAACAGTGTTTTTTTGGTGGTATGCCAACGAGAGGCCGCGGTCCCAAAGCGTCAGCCGCAACAGTAACTATGGACAAGTCACCCACTGCAGCAGTCAACTTGTTTACGGGGCCCTCGATACTTTTAGAACTATCGGCAATTTCCATTGGAATGGGTAATTGCCCGTACACATCGGACACTACAATAGGCATCGTTTTTAAGAGATCATTCCCAGGTGATACCGGTAATTCCTTACTAATAGCATTCATAGCCGGGCTCTTAAACGATATCAATTGCTGTACATTAGGAGTGCATGAGACCGCTCGGGGACGATAAGAGACGCTGGCGGATCAACAGATACAGAAACACCCCAAGGACTGGTCCTTTTACGTTTCGGAGACTCATTCATAAGCGATAAACTTCTGAACTGAGTCTCCACCGCAGTAAACTCCGCTTGGAGTTTATTAAAACCTGCCCTTAAAGTGTCAAAACTATCTCTAGTCCGCCTCATGAAAGAGCGTATATCAACTCTCGACCTCCCGGCAAGCATCACATCCATATTTTAAGCCACCACCTTTAGCAATAGACTCCTTGATTATGCCTGTGTAACCTGCACACTTAACGTGAACCGCATTGTCACACAACCATTAAAGAATATAATCATGGGAGTCAACCGCATTACTGGCAACTATGCAATTATTTTTTGAGCAGAAAACCTGGTGAATCATAAATTAACTTGCTGGTTCGTTTAATTATAAAATAACTTTTATTTCACTCCATGTGATTGTTTCGGTTGGCCAATAATCAATTAACTGAACTCAACATACATTTTCGTTTTTCACCCGACGCTTGATATTGCATCAGCCAAAAAAAGTGTGACCATGCAACTTAAAGTTCAGAAATAACAAAAAAAGATAGTTTACATTCAAATTTAAATTTAAGTTTAAGAATTTAGCCAGAATTCCTCAACATACCGCCGGGCCCTGAAACAACCTTTCTGAACCTGGCAGGGGAGCCACCTTGGTTATGGGACGGGTCATCTCTCCTGTAGCTGTTCTTAACTTAAGGGCTCGTACTAGACCGTCTGGGCCAGGAATCGTCTCCATTATGCGAGCCAGGATCCATGAAGCCGGAGGAGTATGAGAATCCTTTACTAGTACGAGGTCATCAGGCTTCAGGTTTGTCGATTTTATTAACCATTTTGGCCTCTGCTGCAACGACGTAAGGTACTCAAGATGCCACCTTTTCCAAAAGATTTGCAACATGGCCTGAGATTGCTGCCAGTAATCCAATCGGTTTGCCGCAACTTGGTCCAAATCTCCATCTGGCACTGTGGTGTAAGGACGACCGATCAGAATGTAAGAACGGCGTGGCCGATTACTCGGTGTAAATGGAGCTTCACAGAGCGCACAGCCGATTCCCATTTGCCTCCTCAGTGAGGCGCATGTGGCGTTATGAACTTCCAGTTGATTGTCGCTGAACATTGTCACACATTTGCCTCGCCGTGAAATGAAACGTCTAAGAGCAGCCAAAAAGGTATCAGTGCTAAGGTCTGTAGCCAGCTCCAAGTGTAAAGCTGAGGTTGCCATGCATACGAAGAGACATATGTATCCTTTTTCTTGTCGAGCGTTCCTTCCTTTATGTGTTTTCATCATGATTGGGCCAGCATAATCACAGCCTGTATTTTCGAACGGAAATGCTTGCCGACCTCTCACTGCCGGTAGTGCGGCCATTAGTTGGTTGCTGGTATGTGCTCGCTGTCTGAAGCACTTTAGACAGTTGTGAGTAACTTTACGAATCAGATTTCTGGCTACCATTATCCAGAACCGTTGACGAACGATGACAAAGAGTGCCGAAACTTCTGGGTGTAGATTATGTTGATGCTCGTGTTTCAAAATCAGGTGAGATATGCGATGCTTCCTCGGCAAGATGAGCGGATGCTTGGCTGAATATGATAACTCTGAATTATTGAGGCGACCTCCTACACGTAGAAGCAATGCGCACAAGTCTCGGCCAGGAAGAAACACGAGCAATGAGTTCTTCGAGGGGAGATGACTTGTTCATGATTTCCGCGAGAGTAACTCATACTACCCTTCTGTAGTATCGGCCTTGATTGACGAAATTCCTGAAACAAGTATTCGAGATGGTGAGCGTAAGAGGCCCAGTGATCGTATGCAATGCTCCGAAATGTATGATAGTTCTGATCCACTATCAAAGAGAACACGACAAGTGGTGTATGATCCCTTTGAATTTAATGCCAAAACTAGAACTGTGAGCAATACACTCCTTGATTTTCCTCGTGGATGTAAATTTGCCGCAGAACGTGCTAAATAACTCTGTGATTCTATAGATTGGACTTTCTTTACTTGCTTAGTTTCTGCAATCATGGCTACTGTGGGATTACCGCTCTTCTCTTCGACTTGGCAATGTAGCAGCGTGTGGTGTTTGTCCTGACAATGCTTGCATCTATACTTGGATTCACATCTTGAAATACCATGGCCTTAGACAACTGAAACGCAAACGTTTATCCTTAGCAAATGAGTAGCACCTCTCCACGTAGAGGGCCAAGAACTGGTCACAGTTGTATACATTATGCTCTTTAGACTCACATTTAAGACACCCTCTTAAGTCTGTGGAAATCAGTATCCGAGTATAATTCTTAACGTTTGATTGTGCGACTTCTTCGCAGCGGCTTAATTCGAACTCATCACAACGTTCTCCGAGAAAACTAAGAAAATCCTTAATGGTTGGAGATTTCCCCCTCACGGCTGTAGGACACCCATTTGCATTGCGACTCTGCATCGATTTTATACAGTAGAAAATAGATCACCCAACAGTCGCGATTAGTTTGGCCAAGTGCATCTAGGCCACGTACAACTTCACTTGCCCCATCAGCAATCTTTCGTAGAACGGATACATCTGTCACCCTTGTTGATGGTAGACGTCTAAAATTATCCAAAAGCAAGTTTACGACATGACGAGGTCGATCATAACGTTCCATTAGCCCTGCCCAAGCAGTCTCGTACGCAGCTCCTGTTAACGGCAAATGATTTATTAAACTTGCAGCCTCATTACAGAGAAATGACTTGAGATATTGAAACTTCTGAGCTTTATCCAGATTCACCCTGTTGTGAATGGTACTCTCGTATAAATCCTTAAATGCTGGCCACTCCAGGTAGTCGTCACTAAAAGGCTTGATGTGTAATTTGGGCAGCTGGACCTGTCCCCCTAACGCCGAACAGGCAGCTCCACTTACTGGCATGCTTTCATAAAACTCCCGTTGAACTTCCATCTGCTTGTGTAGTATCTGCGAAACTACTCCGTTGACTCCCTCACTGGAGTCCACAACCTTAGTTGTTCTTACTGGGTTAACCATTGTTCCCAGTTCCTTTAAATGCAGTTGTGTAGTTAAGTACTTCATCTCATAGTCTCCGTAGTCACCCATGGGGTCGACGTAACCTTGCGATTCTTGAAATTCAAACATATCATCAGTGGACCGATCAAACTCCTTCCACACGGTGTCGAGTCTGCTCATCATAGTATCCACCACATCCGCTGTGCAGTTCTCAGGCGGATTCTGCGAAAGTGTCAGCAGCCGCGTGAGGCTTGACTTTAACTTTTATTTCACTCCTTGTGATGATTTCGGTTGGCCAATAAGCAATTAACTGAACTCAACATACATTTTCGTTTTTCACCAGACGCTTGATATTGCATCAGCCAAAAAAGTGTGACCATGCAACTTAAAATTCAGAATAACCAAAAAAAAAAGATCGTTTACATTCAAATTTAAATTTAAGTTTAAGAATTCAGCAACCGTTCCTTAACACAACCATTTTATCAAAAAGTTTAATTTAATTACAAAAGGAAATAAAAAAAATAAAAAATAAAAATTCTAAAGGTAAAAAATTTGTGTATAAGAATATACTGACCAGTTCTGACACAAGAGTTAATGTGCAGAGTAAGCCTTCACAACTACAGAATTAAAAGAGCAAGAAAGTGATGATGCGGGATCATTGCAGTCTACGGCACCAACTGTAGTTAGAAAAATTTTTACTTTGCGCGATATTGAGGATTCTCTTTCTTCGTTCAGTGGGTCAGGTCAACCGTCTATAGGAAATTGAAAAAAATTAAGATTTTCGTGAGTACCTTTATAGTCGGAGGGAAATATTCAGTTGCATAAATTTAGATGAAGCTAGTCTTATAGAATATTTCATAGAATCATTCAAAAGCTAACAAAACTAACTTGTATCAGGCAAAGACAGTCATTCAGCTGAAAGAACAGATTACAATTTACGAAAAGGATTACTTTGGTCGCCCTCAAGTGGTAAATAGGAACAGAAATCATAATGAGAAGGATGCTAGAAAAGTGGAAATATCTAAACAACCGAGAAAATGCTTTAAGTGTGGCGAAGTATCTCATTTGATGAGTGAGTGTCCGAAGATTAAGCGCTTTAAATGCGATCAGATAGCGCATAAAGCATCAGTATGTCCGACACGTAAATTAGATACTAACCAGAGGGCCGGGGCTAACTTCGACCGCGTCAAAGTTTGTATACCCTTGCAACTGTTTTGGTAACTCTTTCCTTACCTATTAGCCATCAATGTGGAAGAACGTTTTATCTAAAAAGGCTTATGTTTGCGAATGAATGGCCTACAATCATAGGAAATAACGAAGATATTTATCATAGTCACTGTTTTCGACCGATCGTTCCTATGGGAGCTATATGATATAGTCATACGATCTTGATCAAATTTGGCACAGTCGTTTATAGGCGTAATAAACTCTAATATTAATTTTAATTAATTAAAAGCACAGAAAATAATGAAGTTATTGAGAAAAGTCACTGTTCGTGACTTTGGGGTTTGTATGCGAGCTATATGTATGATATAGTGGTTCGATCCGGCTGAATCCGAGATATACAACGCCTGCAGTATATACAAGCCTACGTGCAAAATTTCAGATCTGCAGCTCTTACGGTCCAGGGAAGTTTGCGTTGATCCAGACGGACGGACGGACGGACGGACGGACGGACGGACGGACGGACATGGCTATTTGAACTCGTCTCGTCGTGCTGATCAAGAATATACATACTTTGTATGGTCGGAGATGCTTCGTTCTATGAGTTGCACACTTCTGAACAAAATTAATATACCCTTTTTGCAAGGGTATAAAAAGGAATACAGTAGGGCTAGTACAATGTCAAAGGAAATCAAAGTAAAAGGAAAAGCTATGTTCAAAACAATATCATGTGGAAACGTTGAACTCTCGGCACTCATTGATACAGGATGTGATCTATGTTTAATAAAAGATGATATTATCAGAAAACTTCATGGTATAGAATTAAACGATGAACGAAACCGTTTATTACGAGTGTGTAAAAGTGAGTTAAATACTACAGGTAGTTTTAAAGCGCAGGTGACTATTGATTGTCTTCAATGTTCCATGTTTATAGAAAAGAGGATATTGACTACGAAGTAGTGATAGGAAACAACATTTTAGAATTAGCTGATATGGTTATCACAAAAAGAAATGCTATTTTTAAGCCTAGAGAAGAAGAAGTGATGCCGTTTATCTTTCGTTGTTAAAGGTATTGTGGACTCAACAGTAGAAAAATGGTTAGCCGAGGGTATCCTTCAACAAAGTACATCAGAACATGCGTCTGCTACAGTTCTTGTTCCAAAAAAGGATGGAGGAAAAAGACTTTGCTGTGATTATAGACGTTTGAATGCTAAGATTGTAAGAGAACATTTCCCAATGCCACTTATAGATGATGTAATTGAGAGATTGCAGGGTAATACAGTGTTTACAACCTTGGATCTTGAAAATGGATAGCGGTCAGTTCGAATTTTTGTATGTCCCATTTGGAATTTCGAATTCCCCTCATGTGTTTTCCCGCTTCATCTTTGCAACATTTATTGATTTGATTCAAGATGGCACAGACGTAACATAAATGGATGATCTAATTATTCCTTCAAAGGATATCAAAGAAAGAATTTACAAGCTGAAATGTGTGTTAAATGGGGCATCGGAGTTTGGTTTGCGCATTAAATGGCAGAAGTGTCAGTTCTTAAAAGAAAGTATAGAGATTTTGGGATACCTTGTCGAAAAAGGTTCTAAAAGGCCTTCTAAAGCAAAAATACAGGCGGTGAAAAATTACACAAAACCACAGAACTACAAGAGTGTACAAAGGTTTCTTGGACTAACTTCATATATTCGTCGTTTCATAGAGTCTTACGCATTGATAGCGAAACCACTGTCAGACTTGTTAAGAAAAGATGCAACGTTTGTGTTCGGTGACGATCATCAAATTGCATTTGAACAGCTAAAAGCAGACTTGATTAGCGCACCAGTTTTACGATTGTATAAGCCAAAGGCAGTAACTGAAGTACACACTGATGCGTCCATGTTTGGTTTCGGAGGAGTTCTTCTACAAAAAAATAGCGATGATCAGTTATTCCATCCAGTACAATATCTCAGCCGGAAAAGCAAGCCTGCGGATTTTACATAACTTTTAAATTCATTATCGGTTTAATTAATAATAATTTCAACATCCAAATTTTATTTTTCGCTTTTGTTCTGTAAGGAAGCTCTGGCTGGGGTACAATTCTCAGTCCCAGAGTCCAGTCTACAGAACATTAATTTGATCTGAGGACCTTGACGAGTATTAGGATAGGGGACTGAGACCACCTAAAGGGGAGGAAAGGGAAGGGAAAGGAGTAGAAGGAGAGTCCAAGAGGAGTATCAACGACTGATCTCGTCTGCCAAGCGAAGCCCGCTTGGCCAAGATCCGTTGCCTCTTGGACTGGGAAAAGGAAGCGTGAAAGGAAATGCTAGTGGGGTTATTAGACAGGGATGGTGAAGAGGAACTGCAACGACTGATCTCGTCTGCCAAGCGAAGCCCGCTTGGCCGAGATCCGTTGCCTCCTCACCTTGAGTGTCTGAGCCTAGGGACCAGCGACTGACTTCGACTGCAGGAGAATAACTCAACCTGCCGAAGTCCGCTGATCCTTTGGCTCCACTCAAATAGTTAAGTGGGCAAGGGAAAGGGAAGGGAAAGGGTATACAAAAGTTCACTTCCGAATAAAGAAATAATGCCGGGTTAGATTAAGTGATCATGTTGTAATGTTTATTAATAATTAATTAATCCTAAACATATTTGGAAATCTGGGTCCCTACCGCACTCAAGTAGAAATAAAGGGGAACTTTGGTCATGGGCTCACCTGCTATTCCTAAAGGATCTCTCTCTGGTACTCGGTCTCTAGTCTTGATTATACTTGGCTGCACTTGTTGATTTGCACTCACTTTTTCACAATGCGACTGATTACTCCCGTGGCTACTGGCGAAGTGATTTTCTCCTAATTCTAGCTCTCTGTTCAAACCCACCCCTGCTCTGCCTACTTATGTCCTAACGGTGAAAACATTCGATGCGTCTTGTGCTTTGGCACGCGTCACGATCGACGTCTCTCTCTTTCACTTTCGGTTTTCTCATGGTCTCTTTAGCGTCGCCATGCAGCGCAGCGTCCGCAGTCGGGAGGTTCTTCTCTCCTCGGCGCGTCGACGCTGCAGCCGCATCAAGACAGTAGTTAGAAAGAGAGAGAGGCGGCGATCGTAAATATTGCCTATCAGAAAAAAGGAATTACAGTTAGTTTTCATGTTGAGGTATTTAATGAGCCCTCCATGGGCGTATGAAAAATAAAAGTAACAAGACAGAGGGGCCCCACATGGACGTAGTTTAAGCCGCAATGGAAATGTGACTCGTCACAGTTTAAATTTAAATAAAATCAAAACTTACAACAATACTTGCATTAGCGGTGTTGTTGTTTTGCTTATCTCTTTTGCTTTTGTGTCTTTACCGTTTTAACTAAATCTCGCGCTCTTGCGTACAAATTGTTGTTACATGTGGTCAATTTGACGCGCTCTCCCGCTCTTTCCTATTCTTGATTGATTTGCGCTTTCGTCTTTTGCCTACCCGCGACTCTGTGATACTTGTTTTTGTTTTTGTGCTTTCATCTCTTTTTATTCTTTAGTTGTGAAGGCTTACTCTGCACATTAACCCTTGTGTCAGAACTGGTCAGTATATTCTTATACACAGAATTTTTACCCTTAGAATTTTTATTTTTTATTTTTTTGTGTTTCCTTATGTAATTAAATTAAACTTTTTAATAAAATGTTTGTCTGCTCAAAAAATAATTGCATAGTTGCCACTAATGCGGTTGACTCCCATGATTATATTCTTTGTTGGTTGTGTGACAATGCGGTTCACGTTAAGTGTGCAGGTTACACAGGCAGAATCAAGGAGTCTATTGCTAAGGTGGTGGCTTAAAATATGGATGTGATGCTTGCGTGAGGTCGAGAATGAGATGCGCTCTTTCATGATGCGGACTAGAGATAGTTTGACACTTTAAGGGCAGGTTTTAATAAACTTGAAGCGGAGTTTACTGCGGTGAAGACTCAGTTCAGAAGTTTATCGCTCCGCCAGCGTCTCTTATCGTCCCCGACCGGTCTCATGCACCGTCCACTCCTAATGTACAGCAATTGATATCGTTTAAGAGCCCGGTTGTGAATGCTATTAGTAAGGAATTACCGGTAATGATCTCTTAAAAACGATGCCTATTGTAGTGTCCGATGTGTCCGGGCAATTACCCATTCCAATGGAAATTGCCGATAGTTCTAAAAGTATCGAGGGCCCCTTAAACAAGTTGACTGCTGCAGTGGGTGACTTGTCCAAAGTTACTGTTGCGGCTGACGCTTCGGGACCGCGGCCTCTCGTTGGCATACCACCAAAAAAACCCTGTTGTCACATCTGATGATGTAATAGCCTATATTCGGAAGAAGGTCTCGAATATTGAGGTGGAGAAGTTTAAATTTTCTTATTCTCGGGACATTTCGTCCTTTAAAATTAGTGTTTCTGCCAATGTCTTCGACACTATATGTCGAGAATATTTTTGGCCAAAAACATATAATAGTTAAGGAATATACTGTAAAAAGAAAAATCGGCAACCGATTCGCTTGCCAACAACAACAACTAATACTATTCCTGCCACATCAGCATCTGCTGGTGTGTCAAAAAACTAGCTTCGTCCCTTAACCTGGGTTACCAGAACGTTAAAAGACTAAAATCTAAATTTCCTAATCTCTATGTAGATAGTCTTTCTTTTGAACATAACATTCTAGCTTTTACAGAGACGTGGCTAAAACCTGACATTGCTGATGCATCGGTTTTTTCCACAAACTTTTCTATATTCAGACGTGACCGGATTTCTCGCATAGGCGGTGGCGTTCTGAAAGCTGTTGATGCTGCTTTATCATCTGAAATAATTCAATTTTCTAGTACCCAGGAGATTGAATTTGTCGGTGTTAAAGTAAATTATAAATCTTTTAATGCTTTTATTACTTGCTCCTATATTCCACCATTGTCAGACATGGTGGTATATTTAAATCATTTAGAGGCAATTCAGTTTGTCTCCTCTTTAGTTTCCAGTCAAGACATGCTCATAGTTGTAGATGATTTTAAGTTACCCGCTTTAGCATGGTCACTAGCAGATGAATGTACCACGTTGCTGCCCTCTTTGTCACATGACTTTATTGATGGCCTTCTAGGCTTATCTTCATCCCAAGTCAATCCTGTCTTAAATTCTAATGAAAAATCGTTAGATCTTATGTTTGTATTGGATTCTTCTTATTGTGAATTGCCCTTGCTTTTACCATTAATTGGTCCAAATGAGTTACCTCTAATTAGGTGCTTTCGTAAGACTGACTTTGCCAGCCTTAATGAAAACATTGCTACCATCGATTGGTCTTATCTGTACAATTGTAGAGATATGAACTCAGCTGTTCTTTCATATTTGTGTGCCTCTTGGTAGGCTGGAGCGGCTTAACAAACCTCCCTTGTTCTCTCGTGAGCTATCCAATTTGAAAAATGTGAGGACACGATATTATAAGAAGTTTCAAAAAACACGTCGTTCATTAGATTATGCTCTGTAAACAGTCGCTCGTTCAAAATTCATGATGCTTAATACACAATGCTATAAGAATTATCTTCAGCGGTGTAAGCTTCAGTTTTCTTCTGACCCTAAACAATTTTATAACTTTGTTAATTCTAAACGTAAGACCTCTGTGCACCCATCTTTTTTGTCTTTTCAAAATAAAGAAGCGAGCACTGATCAGGCAATTGCCGATATGTTTGCGAGTTTTACAACTTATTCCTCAACGGAATATCGAGCAAGTCCGTATCCTTATCATTTAAAAAATGCTAATTGCATTTTTAGTCCAGTGATTGATGAAAGTTCTATTCTTAGCGAACTTAAATTAGTTAAACCTAATTATTCTCCGGGGCCAGATGGTATTCCTGGATGTGTACTCAGGTTCTGTGCAACCGCATTATGTAAACCCATTTTAAAATTGTTTCTATTGTCTGTCGAATCTTCATCTTTTCCATCTATTTGGAAGGCGTCGTATATCATTCCTCTGCATAAAAATGGCAAAAAATCCGAAGCCTTTAACTACAGATGTATCTCAAAATTGTCCGCTATTCCGAAAGCTTTTGAGAAAATTATAACTTCTCAATTGCAACATTTTTGCAGGTCTATTATTTCGCCATCCCAACATGGGTTTGTATAACGTAGGTCTACAACCACTAACCTTTTAGAATTTACCTCTATAATTATCAAGGGGTTCAAAAATGCTGAACAAACTGATGTCATATACACTGACTTCAGCAAAGCCTTTGATTCCGTTAATCATACCCTATTACTTTCTAAGCTGCGCGACATTGGATTTCCACCCCTTTTCCTTTTTTGGGTTCGAGAATATTTAACAAATAGAAAACAGAAGGTACTTTTTAAGTCTTCTGTTTCCGCTTCCATCCCTGTGACTTCTGGTGTACCTCAAGGTAGTCATCTTGGCCCTCTGCTCTTCACACTATTTATTAACGATCTTCCATCAGTCATTGTTCATTCGCGCGTGCTTATGTATGTTGACGATGTCAAACTTTGTCTTACTCATAAAGATACAGATTCATTTAGTCGGCTACAAGCTGATCTTAAAAACTTTCAATCCTGGTGCCAGTTTAATCTACTAAATCTTAACACTACCAAATGTAAGGTAATGACTTTTTTCCGTAACTCTCCTCAACTGGTCACTTATTTTCTAAACAATAGACCTCTAAAACGTCTAAATATTATGAATGATTTGGGCGTACTTATGGACCATAAGTTAAATTTTAACACCCATATTTCCACCACGGTCGCAAAGGCCATGAGTGTCCTGGGTTTCATTAAAAGATGGTCAAAAGAATTTGATGACCCCTATACAACTAAAGTTCTTTTTACTTCGCTTGTGCGTCCTATTTTAGAGTATGGATCTTGCATTTGGTCACCTCAATATGAGTCGCACCAGATTAGACATGAATCCGTTCAAAAGTAGTTCTTCATATTTGGTGTCATTTTTATGCACAAGCTCCTAATTGGTGATATCGACTCGCCTGAGTTATTAGCTCAGGTGAATCTGTCGGTACCATGTAGACGGAGTAGACATCTATTGATACCTTTATCCCTTAGTCGTTGTTCTTCTAACTATGCTATGAATGAACCTTTTAGGGTCCTCCGCTCTGATTACAACCTTCTATTCCCTGTAATCGGCTCAGAGTTTTCTATTAATATGCTTAAAACATCTATCCTATCCCATTTAGTTAATAGATAGCTATAGTATTATTTGTTTGTCTGTATTTTCTATTGTGTATTTATCCACACGATTCGTGCCGTGCGTTATACGGCTGCACCCCCTCGGTCGGTCGGGTGGGAGGTGGGCAGTTATCTGCTTGGGTTCGCGCGTTAAAAAAAGGGTCATTTTTCGGCCAAAAGAACTCAAGAGGAAGTTGAGAGAAAGTTTTACATACCGAAGTTGTTCCAAAAGGCTTCTAATATTGTAAAAAAATTGTATCGAATGCATTGTTTCGGAAGGTGAATAAGGAAGATAAAGCTTTAGGGACTTATCATGTGGATCATGTAGGACCTATGGATCCGACCTCGAAGAGTTATAATTATCTATTTGTAGTTGTCGACGCGTTTTCGAAATTTGTGTGACTCTATCCAACAAAGAATACGGCATCAGAAGCGGTAGTAAATAGACTCAAGCGTCAAGCATCAGTTTTTGGGAATCCAGGGCGTATTATATCAGATAGAGGTGCAGCATTTCTTTCTCACCAGTTCGGAGATTATTGTAAAGAGCAAAACATTCAGCATTTAATGATAGTTACCGGAGTACCTAGGGGAAATGGTCAAGTTGAACGTATCCATAAGATAATTATTCCTATGTTAACAAAACTTTGTTATGAAAAACCGACTGTGTGGTATAGGTACGCTGAAAGAGTGCAACAAGCCATCAATAGTACACCCCCTAGAAGCACAAAAGTGTCGCCATTTAAATTATTAACCGGGGTTGAATTGAGGAACTTTTGGAAGAGGAAGCCATAGAAGAGCTAGAAGTTGAACGCACTAACGTTCGTCAGGAAGCTCAGCATATAATTGAGAGAATCCAAGAGGAGACTCGTAAAATTTATAACAAAGCAGAGGGCCGGGGCTAACTTCGACCGCTTCAAAGTTTGTATACCCTTGCAACTTTTTTGGTAACTCTTTCCTTACCTATTAGCCATCAATGTGGTAGAACGTTTTATCTAAAAAGGCTTATGTTTGCGAATGAATGGCCTACAATCATAGGAAATAACGAAGATATTGATCATAGTCACTGTTTTCGACCAATCGTTCCTATGGGAGCTATATGATATAGTCATACGATCTTGATCAAATTTGGCACAGTCGTTTATAGGC
This sequence comes from Drosophila tropicalis, assembly GCF_018151085.1. Lineage (NCBI taxonomy): Eukaryota > Metazoa > Arthropoda > Insecta > Diptera > Drosophilidae > Drosophila > Drosophila tropicalis. Next base: position 79,856 of record NW_027172557.1, read on the forward strand.
GTAATAAACTCTAATATTAATTTTAATTAATTAAAAGCACAGAAAATAATGAAGTTATTGAGAAAAGTCACTGTTCGTGACTTTGGGGTTTGTATGGGAGCTATATGATATAGTGGTCCGATCTGGCTGAATCCGAGATATACAACCCCTGCAGTATATACAAGCCTACGTGGAAAATTTCAGCTGTTTAGCTCTTACGGGCTAGGAGGAGTTTGCATTGATCCAGACGGACGGACGGACGGACGGATATGGCTATTTGAACTCGTCTCGTCGTGCTGATCATGAATATATATATGGTCGGAGATACTTCGTTCTATGCGGTGCACACTTTGACCAAAATGAATATTCTGTTTTTGCAAGGGTATAAAAACGCAAAAAGGTAGTTGAGTATAAAATCGATGACTTGATAGCAATTAATCGAACGCAATATGGTTCAAGATTAAAATTTAAGGCTAAATATTTTAGACCATATAGAGTGGTGAAAGTTAAGTCTCATGGACGATATGACGTAGAAAAAGTAGGAGATCACGAATGGTCGGAGATACTTCGTTCTATGCGGTGCACACTTCTGACCAAAATTAATATACTGTTTTTGCAAGGGTATAAAAACGCAAAAAGGTAGTTGAGTATAAAATCGATGACTTGATAGCAATTAATCGAACGCAATATGGTTCAGGATTAAAATTTGAGGCTAAATATTTTAGACCATATAGAGTGGTGAAAGTTAAGTCTCATGGACGATATGACGTAGAAAAGGTAGGAGATCACGAAGGTGCTGGGAAAACCTCAACTGTCGCAGATTATATGAAGCTGTGGAATGGTCAAGTGAATTCGTCAGCCGATGCACCATTCGAGGCGAATGATAAGTCACTCCGGCCGGTTATCAACGATATTGAGGACAAACCATCGATATCATTGAAGAAAGTTGTGTCGACCGGTTGTGTTCCTCGTGGCTGCTCGAAAAAGAGAGTATAGTAATGTAATAATTAAGTGAAAAATGTAGAAAGAAATAATGTTGAATAAAACTGTACAATCAATTGATTGTGAGTAAAAACGGCCAAGAAATTCGAGAGGAAAAAGTGGGATTGCATTAAAGTGTCCCGCATATATATACATCATTTTATCATAAGTGTTTGGTTTAAGAGTTTCTAGTTATTTCCTAGCCAGGGTTTTATATTTGCAACTGCCCAAACTCCTTTGTAAGGGATTCTCGATTGTTGAAAACCGCCTACGTCTTCAACAACATATCTGTCGTTTCGTAAAACTTTTACAATTTTAAAAATTCCTACATGATTGTCAAAATATTTTATCATTACTAAGTCTCCATCTTTATAAGCGTGTGGTGTTTGTCTTTATATCTACCTTTTTTTTATTATGTTCCTGAATTTTATTTTGACTATGTTTAGCTTTTTCTTTAAGTTTTTCTAGGTCCATAATCTCTTCTTTATTGTCGGTTGTCTTTCCTTTCTGTATGACTCTGAACAACATTTTACTCGGATATTGATTAATTGTTCTTTGTAAAGTGTTGTTTAGAACATGTTCTACTATATCGAGAACTACATCCCAATGTAAATTTTTCTCTGTATCGACCAATTTTGCTATCTTCGATCCTAAACTCCGGTTAATTCTTTTAACTTGTCCGTTTGCTTGAGGTGAACCAGTTGCTACCTTAACATGTCTTATTTATATTATATTTTCATTCACAAAATCTTCAAAATCTTTTGATATGAAGCAACTGCCTCTTTCGGATATAATACACTTTGGTCTAAAATAATTTGATACTGCATTCAATACTTCTTTCGTGTTTGTGATTTTTTTCGCGTAAAGCCTAAAAAACTTACTAAATGCGTCTACAATAACAAAAACATGTTTATTATATCTGCCCTTGTCAACTGGACCAAAAAGGTCAATGTGAATAACTTCGAAAGGAACTGATCCCTTAAGTATGTTGTGTAAAAAGCCTTCTTGTTTTCTATGTTTTGCCAAATAGGCAATACATTTTGGACAGTTACTAATGTGCATTTTTGCTTTTAACCTAATTTTTGGAAACCAATAATTTAAAAAAATTATATTTGTCATTTTATGTACTCCCATATGACCTAATTAGTCGTGATATTTGTAGAGAACAAGATTTTCCATGTCTTCTGGCACATAAAGTAATAAACTATATTGTCTGTTTTTTTATATAAAATCCCATTCCTTATTTCATAATATTTGCGTTCGGCTTTTTCTAAAGTTTCTTTTAATTCTTTTAATTTTTTATCTCTATTTTGACATACTATTTTATTTTTCATCCGCTTTCCTTTGCATCAGAATCGCCCCAAAATCTAAAGCACTCGCGTCAGTATGTAACTCTGTCTCGTCGTTCGGATTGTATAAGGCTAATATTGGTGCCTGTAACCAATTTTCTTTTAACATCTCAAAGCAGTCAAATTATGTTTTATTAAACTTAAATTCTCTAACTTTTCTAATAAGGTAATAAAGGGGCTTTGCTTTTGTTGAAAAATCCTTAACGAATCGTCTAAAATAAGAACATAATCCCAAATAGCTCTGGACATCTCTTGCTTTCTTTGGAATTGGAAAATCTATAACTGCTTGCCGACCCTTATCATCTGGCCTAATTCCATCTCCTGATACTAAGTAACCTGAATACCTTGTTTCAGGTTGGAGAAACTCGCGTTTGTCAATTCTAGATTCCAATTTATTTGCAACTAGCTGACAAAATACTTCTTCTATTGTTTCCAAATGAAATGCACTGCCCTTTATAGCTATTACTATGTCACCCATATATACTTTCAATTTGTCTGTCCTATACATGACCGAAAATATCTTATAAACAAACCTTTGGAATACAGCTGGTGCCTTCCGAAGGCCAAATGGCATTCGAATCCATTAATACTGTCCCATTGGAGTCGTGAACGAAGTGTACTTCATTGACTCTTCATGCATATAAACATAAAAATAGCCATTTTTCAAATCTAATTTCGTCAATATGTGCAGTTGGATAATTATCCTTCCGACGCAAACTCTGATTATCTTTCCTTAATATAAACTTTTTCTAAACATTTATCTTTCAGATTCTGAACCTGTTGCCTTTCAGCGTATGATAACCGTCTCGGTGGATAATAAAATGGCTTAACATTTTTAAAAGAGAGAGAGACCCCATTTATTTTCTGGGACCAAAGGCCATTCGGCATTTTTATAAAACTTGGCAAATATATATCGAAACCGTTCTTTTAGCTTATCATCGAAAATCTCATTTATTATTAAATCATCGCTTTTATTTGTATTAGGATTATTGAAATTATAAAGAAATGAGAAATGACCCACTCCAAATAATTCTAGAACAAAGCTTCGCAGTAGAGTATATTTATATGTATATTGATTGAGACGGTTATATGGTGAACCGAATGGTACGAAGACAGAGAACAACTAACTGAACTCAAAAATTAGTGTGGCCAGACTACAAGTACATATTGTTGTCAAATTATTAGATACGATAATAATCCCAAATTATCAACACTCCCTCTCAACAAATTACTTGTATGCTTAAGTACTAATGACAATTCATTTCAGTGATACATTTCATATGTTAACATTTTTGCAAATTCTTAGTCAATATGTCAGAGATCATGTCGTTACTTCAGATATGTATACTTAACATCTATTTCTTTTTTCTTATAAAGCTCTCTGACATGATGATACTTTGCTTCTATTATGCACAGTTGGGTTTTTAGTTAAACATTGGGCACTTTGATTATCGCAATACAATAAATCAGTTTGAACATCGTTAAAACACATCTCGTTCAAAAACGTCATCAAGTACACCGCTTCTCTTGCCGCCGTGGATAACGCAATGTACTCCGCTTAAAGCCACCAGACTTTGCTTTTTGGACTCCCATGATATTGCGCTGCCAGCATACATAAAAACATATCCAGTATATGACTTTCGGTCTTCCCAATCAGCATCCACATACCCGTTGATTTGGGTTCCAGTCAGCTCAAAGTGAAGCTTCATGCCAGCTGTGCCCTTTAGGTAGTGCAGCACTCTTTTTGCCGCCACTTCGTGTTCTTTATGAGGTCTCATATTCATCTGCGCTAACTTTACAACTGAATGATGTCCATTAAGTCATCTTTACTGGAACTGGCCACCAGCAGGTCATCGACGTAAACTGCAATGATATTAAGCCTACCTCTCTCGTTACGTACATAAACACATGGTTCACTAATGCATGGTCTAAAATTTATCTTTCTGAGCACTTCATCTAGTCTGGTATTCCATTCTCTACCACTCTGCTTCAAGCCATAAAGCGATTTCTTCAATTTCAAAACTCTCTCTGGTTAGGCTTCGCTAACAAATCGATTAGGCTGTTTCATAGAAACCTCCTCTGACAAGTCTCTATTCAAATATGCCGACGATACGTCTAGTTGATGGAGATAAAGTTTATACTCTACTGCTAGAGCTAGTATCAATCTTATTGATGACCTTACTACTGGCGAAAAAGTTTCAAAATAATCAATACCATATTGTTGCGCACAACCCTTAGCGACTAAGCTGGACTTAAACTTTTCGACAAAACCATTTTTGTCTGCTTTAATCGCAAAAACCCACTTACAGCCAATAGCTTTCTTACCCTCAGGTAATTCTACCAATTCCCAAGTATTGTTTGCCTTCAGTGCATTGATGCTATCCATTCGCTGCTCATTTCGCCATTAATGGCTTCGTTAATTCCTAATGGAACTTTTACATTTTCTACCTTTTAGCATATTCAACATTTTATACTGCTTTCGAGGTCTATCTGGCTTACCCGTTTTTAAAACTTTTGGACGCCCTGGTCCTCGTCTTTCACCAATTTCAGCTTCTGAGTCCCCTTTAGACTCCTCGTTGATTTCGTATTCGCCTCCTTGGTGCTGTTGACCGATCTCGTCTTCTTCATCAGCTTCAAGCTGAGCACTAGCCGCTCTCTCATAGTTTTCGCTCGCATCGTTATCTCTTTCTTGCTCATCTGGATTCAGTTCATTTACTCTGTTACCCGCTTGGTCACAGTCTTCAGAACCGATCGGCGTTATGTTACTCGCCAAATAGTATTTAAACAACTCCATGTCTCCCTCTTCACTGATAGATCCAGTTATGTCATTCTCCAAGAAGATTACATCTCTGCTCTCAATCAGCATTTTCTTCTCCGGGCTATATAAACGATAAGCTTTTGCTGTCAATGAATACCCAATCATTAAATATTCCTTCCCTTTAGCAGCGAACTTCTTATTGTGAGTCTTATTCAGAGCGATAGCCTTAGCTCCAAAGATTCTGAGGTGAGAAACTTTTGGTCTTCTACCAAACCAAGCTTCATAAGGCGTCATATTTACCAAGGAATGCCATTTTCCTTTAAGAAATATTCGAAGTTACGACTTAAATTTCTTTTAACTTTTAGCCTGTTTGATTCTCCGCGAATTTAACAAAGTCTTTAAAGCAATCTAACAATTGGTCACGCGTCTTCGGGCAATATACAAAACAAATCACGAACAATCATCAATAAATGTCACAAAATATCTCGCACCACCGGCCGATATTGTTTCCATAAGCCCAACAACACATCAGATGTATTTTCCGATACTTTGGGAAATTTCTTTACAGATATTTTACTTTTCGCGCACGTAGTACAGGCTTCAATTTTTTCTGTTAGATTATTTTCTTTGATCTTTAGGCCATGCACCATTTCATTTTTCGACATTTTTTGCAAAGTTCAAATGGCCAAATCGACTGTGACATTTCAAAACATCACTACTATGCACACACAGACTTTCTTTCACTTTAGGTTCAATAATAAACAAACCATCGCACTCTTTAGCTCTTAATATCTCAATCTTTTGTTTATCTTTTGTTATTGCCCAACCATTTTTAAATGTCACTTCAAAGCCTTTCTCAGTTCCTTTTGACACAGAGATGCAATTTGTCTGCAATTCTTTTACGTACAAAACCTTCAATAGGTCAACACTGAATTTACCTATGTTGATACACACGGAACCAATACCTTTTGAATGCAACGAGTTCTCTCCCGCGAGTAGAACTTTTTCTCTCTGTTCTTTAAAATCTGTAAACAAATTTCGGTCACTACACATGTGAACAGTTGCACCACTGTCCACACACCAAGTCGAATCTTTAAACTTTTGTTTACACTGTACACTGGACAAAATCGCAAAATTTCGTTTTCCTTTGTCATTTTCTTTGCAATCAGCAATAAAGTGGCCCAACTGTCCACACGTAAAACATTTTTCGTTTTGCTTTGCATCATTCTTCACGTATGCCTTCTTCTGCTCTTTTCTATTCGTTTTCGACACATACACATGATTTGCACCGTTTTCGTTTTCATCGAAATTCATTCGCTGTCTCTCTCCTTCACCAAGAAGTATGATTTTCAAATCAGAGAGAGATGGCAATACTTCTCGCGTTTCGATCGCGACTACAAAGTTTTCGTAAGAACTGTTCAACCCCTACAGCAACACAATTGTTAGTATATCTTCGGGAATGTGCATGTCTATTTCGTTTAACTTTTCCGTTAGGTCTGAGAATTCTTTTATGTACTCTTGTATATCTACACATTCTGATGCCCGTAACCGAAGTAACTGTTTAAACAAGCTAATTTTTCTTGTCGGCCCACGTGGCTGATATATACTAGCTAGCTTGTTCCAAGCTTTTTTACCAGAAACACAATTCTTGATAAAGCTAATTTGCGACGGTTTCACACCAAGCAAAATGCTCGCTAATGCTTTTTCATCTAGCGCATCAAAATTACTCTTTTGTTCTTGAGTGTCACTTTCTCTCTTCACGATTCTTCCACACACGATTGGCCACAATTCACTTTGCACCAATATGCTTTTCATTTGTACCGTATTGCATAGTTTTCACTGTCCAACTTTTTTGATGGCAGAATAACCTTAAACACTCATTGTCACTGATGAACAATAAACCACTGTGTTTAATATCTCATAAGAACTTAACTTTATTTTTACTTAAACTTCACTGAACTGTGTCTGCCACTGCCAGAACACGTCTTGATCGTTCGTTTGCTTGCTTATTACTAAATTTTCAATTCTTACGCAACTACGTAGGTCATATAGGTTTATAAAGAGTGACAGAGACAGAGCATACCAGACTGACGCCAGTATATTCTAGAAAACTTAAGAGAAAATACAAAAACAAAAGCATTGTGAGATGTGCAAGATCATTCATGAGTCTTTGCCTTGCTGCGTATAGCAATGCAAGTCAAATGACAATTGGTTCCTCAACATCCCGCCCCCCCTGAAACTCCGTTTCTGAACCCGGTAGGGCTGCAATCTTTGTGATAGGGCGAGTGACTTCTCCTGATTTGGTGAGAACCTGAACCGCTCTGACGAGGCCATCATCTCCTGCGAACACATGAGTTACCCGTCCTAAGAGCCATGCCGATGGAGGCGCGTTAGAGTCCTTGATGAGTACAAGTTTACCGATCGCAATGTTTGGTAACTTGGTGGTCCATTTCGGGCGCTGTTGTAGCGATGTCAAGTATTCTTGATGCCAACGCTTCCAAAATCCTTGAAGCATTGCTTGAACATGCTGCCAGTAGCTCAATCGATTGGTCGGAATCTGCAAATAGCCGTCTTCAGGAACTGCTGTATATGTTCTGCCAATTAAGAAATGTGCCGGTGACAGGTAGGCAATTTCAGTATCCGATGCTGTGCACAATGGTCGCGAATTAACGACAGATTCTATTTGCGAGAGCAGTGTGTGCATCTGCTCAAAGGTGAGGACGTTGGTTCCTATTACACGTCGCAAATGCAGCTTAACCGAGCGTACTGCCGACTCCCACTTACCACCCCAGTGTGGTGAATATGGAGGAATAAAATTCCATTTGATGCCTTGATCCGAAAGGGCTTTTGAAACGACATCATTGTGCTCGCGTGAAGCGAGAAGCTGTACCATTTCGTCTAGTGCACGTTTTGCACCAACAAAGTTGCGCCCGTTATCGCTATACATTTGGGAGCACTTCCCACGACGAGCCATAAAACGTTTTAATGCCGCCAAGAATGTGTCGGTGCTGAGATCAGTGGCCAGCTCCAGATGAAGAGCTGAAGTAACCATACATACAAACAGGCAAATGTAGCCCTTTTCCTTCCTGGGGTTTCGTCCCTTGTGAACCTTCAACAAGATAGGTCCAGCATAATCGCATCCAGTATGCTCAAATGGAAAGGCTTGTCGCACTCGAACAGCCGGTAAATTGGCCATAAACTGATTTGCTGTGTGATGGCGCTGTCTAAAACAGTTTAAACACTCATGTGTGATACGTCGAATAAGGTTTCGTGCGCCAATGATCCAATATTTCTGGCGAATTGTTACAAACATTGCTGAAACTCCTGGATGAAGATTGACCTTATGCTCATGTTTCAGCAGCAATTCCACAAGGCGATGTTGTTTCGGCAAAACTACTGGATGCTTGGCATCTGCAGGCAATTGCGACCTTTCCAAACGTCCACCCACACGTACAATTCCATCTTCGTCAACGAAGGGAGATAGTTTGCTTAAAATTGATCGTCGCTCCACCGATTGCTTCCTCAAAAGCAGCTGTCTATCGTCATTGAATTGATTTTGTGCCTGTCGTAGGCAAAACTTCCTTGCTCTGGTAACTTCATCGAACTTTAGAGGTCCTGAATATTTAGACTTGCTTGATTTGATTCGATGAACGAAGCGGAATACATATGCGACCACTCGAACCAGTCTGATCCAAGATGATGTCCTTCCGAGTAGTACCTCAAATGGGGAATCCTCAATATCCTTGGAAATGGTTGTCAAGATTTTGGTTTTGAACTCAAGTTCTGCTGTTGGCTTGAGAATTGAGCAGCAAGTTGGTGGTCTGTTCATTTTCTCTGAGTATAGTGTACAGTCGTGCAGCCAAGATGGTCCCTTCCACCATAGATCAAAGTTAATTAAGTCACTCGCTAGCATGCCTCGTGATGCACAATCCGCAGGATTCTCTTTAGTGCTGACATGTCTCCAAGCGCTACGTGGTATGGTCTCTAGTATTTCTGCCGTTCGGTTTGTAACATCCTTCTGGCGCAGACCAGACCTTACTGCTTGGAATAAACGAGCTAATAGTAGAGCTCCGCAAAGTTCCAACCGTGGCAACGACTTCTGCTTTAATGGTGAAACTCTTGTTTTAGCTGCAATGAGTGCCACTCCGATGCTTCCATCTAGGTGTGTCACACGGTTGTAAATGACAGCAGAGTAAGCCTTTAACGAAGCATCTGAAAATCCATGGAGTTCGATGTCATCGGGTTGATTGTCTACAAATCGTGGTATCTTCAAGTTCCTTAACGTGAAAATGTCCTTTCTGAATGTTTGCCATAAGTGCGCTTGCTTCGTTGGCAGTTCCGAGTCCCAATGCAGATTAAGCAGCCATAATTCTTGGAGCAGAATTTTAAAATTGATCACCACTGGCGCCAAAATGCCGAGTGGGTCAAAGATGCGTGCCGTGTCAGATAGCACTTGTCGCTTCGTACAAGTCATATGTTCCGATAATGAAACGTTATATGTTAGGACGTCTTCTCCAGGACGCCAATGCAGCCCAAGCACCTTTGCTGCCATCTTTGAGAAATCGATTTCATTTCCCTCGTTGCTGGCAATTCGTTTACTATTCGAGACCCATTTGCTTAGCTCCAATTGTGCCCGTGACATAAGGAGTATCAGCTCTTCCTTAATGTCGAGCAGTTCTTGTTCGTTCATGGCTCCTGTCAGTACGTCATCGACGTAGAAATCATCCAAAAGTATCCTAGCCGCACTTGGAAACTCATATTCGTGATCAGTTGCCAGTTGTTCCAGCACTCTAACTGCCAGAAACGGTGCACATGCCGTGCCATAGGTGACTGTGGTCAACTTGTAATGCTTCAATGGTTCCTCAGGGTCTTCTCTCCAAAGGATTCGTTGAAAATTCTGAAGTTCAGGGGCCACTAAAATCTGTCTGAACATTTTGACGATGTCCGCAGAAAATACGAATCTGTGCATTCGAAAACGCAGACAAACGTTGAAGAGGTTGCGTTGTATACATGGGCCAATGTGAAGTACGTCGTTAAGAGATCGTCCATCCCGATCTTGAAATGATCCATCGAACACCACCCGCAGCTTGGCGCCTATGACTGGATGGTGTGGCAAATAGAAGGACTTCATACATACGTTTGTGTCTTCGTCTGCAGCTACTTCCTTCATGTGACCCAGCTGGATATACTCTCTCATAAACTGAGTATATTTTAACTTCAAGCTGGAGTCCTTCATTAGACGACGCTCGACTGCGAGAAAGCGCGATCTTGCTCCTTGAAATGTATCCGCAAATTGTGGGTTTTGTTCCTTGAAGGGCAAATCGACTATGTATCTTCCATTCGAGTTGCGGTTGTGGGTACGGCGGAAGTGCGTTTCGACCTTTTCATCCTCTTTGTTTACAGTTGTGTGTGATGGAACTTCTTCTAGTTCCCAAAATCTTTGCAGTAGTCCATCTATATTAACCGTAGTCAGCAATGACGTAGATGATGTTTGCAATCTTGAAGTGTATACCGATGTGATTACCCATCCAAATATGGTGTTAACTGCAATAGGGTGTTCTTGACCATCGCATAACTTCTCTCCGGTGAGAACTAACCAAATGCAATCATTGCCCAGCAAAATGTCGATTGAGGCGTTAGTTCTGAAGTCAGGGTCAGCCATTTGGTATCCCTTAAATACCGACAGTGATGAAGCATCAATGTTTTCACGTGCCAATGGTGAGGTGATCTTTCCTAATATGTGAGCTTTAATATCGATGCAATGACTCGACACACGAGACATCATCTGGAGAGAGCAGAAACCTCTGGTTATTCCCGCCTTGACGTCTGAGATGCCCGATGTGGCAACTCGAAATGGCGAACGTGCAAGCCCCAACGTCTGTACGCACCGTTCCGAAATGAATGACAAGTCTGAGGCGCTATCCAATAAAATACGGCACGTCAGCAAGGCTCCTTGAGAATTTCGGACGTGTACCAATGCAGTAGGTAGAGTGCTTCTTCGTTGGCCATTTGGCTTACTGGGTCTGGTTACATTCATCATTGCTATCGCTGATGCCGCTGGTGACTCCTCAGAAACCTGGCCTGAGTTGCCTTGGTGCTGCTCTGAGCTATTTTGCGGTGTAGAATGGCCTTCAGAATGCAGCATAGAATGATGGCGGCGCTTGCAATACTTGCAAGAAGACTTCGAGCCACAAGCGCTTACTCCATGTCCAGTTCTCAAACAATTAAAACACGTATGTTTCTCCTTCGCAAAGGTGTAACGTTGCTTGACAGTCAAGCTCTGGAATTGAGGACAAGCCGACAGTATGTGCTCAGTACTATGACATTTCATACAATTACCTGTAATGGCAAGCATGGTGCGTGCTTGCCTTTTCCCTTTTCATCCCTCGGTTTGCTCGCTACATGATCGATAACTTGACTGAGCTCAAGGCGATCGCATCGTGAGTCCAAAAACTTGAGCAACTCTTCAATGGTAGGATTTTCGATATCTTGGCTTTTGTCGATCCATTCACGTCGGGTAGCCTCATCAACCTTGTTGATGAGCAAGTATATGAGCCAACAGTCACGGCCGGTTTGTCCAGAAGCGTCTAAAGCCCGAATAACATCACTGGCTCCGCAAGTCAGAGCGCGTAGCGATGATGAGTTTTGCCCAACAGCTTTTGGCAATGCGGTGAATGTGTCCATCAGTAAATTCACCAAGTAACGGGGCTTTTCATATCGATCACTCAATGATTTCCATGCAATGACGTAATTTGCATCCACTACGGGCAGATGCTGGATGAGTATCGCTGCTTCTCCTATGACGCATGACTTAAGGTGATGAAACTTTTGGATATTCGTTAAAGTTGTCTTTCCGTGAATGGTACTCTCAAACAGGTCTTTAAAGGCATGCCATTCCTTGTAATCTCCACCGAAGGGCTTGATGTTGATTTTCGGTAACTCACAATCTCTTGTTGCCGCTGTTGCAACCGACTGTGAGCCTGACGAAGACGAAGATTGCTGTGGCGAGAGCAATCTCTCAACCAATAGTTGCTGCTGCTCCATTTGCCGTCGCTGGTGTTCCATTTGACTCTGCATCTGGAGTTCCATTTGACGCTGCTGGTGTTCCATTTGACTCTGCATCTGGAGTTGTAGTTGTTGCTGTTGATTCTGCATCTGGAGTTGTAGTTGTTGCTGTTGATTCTGCATTTGTTGCAGAATTCCTTGGAAGAGCGAACCATCGTTACCAGCCGCGCCGATTTCTTCCAACTTGCCAGACGGAGCCAAGGCAGCTCGTAAAGCCTTAAGGCGGGCATTTGCTATTTCATATTTCTCCTCGTATATCCCGAAGTCTTCGGTAGGGTCCACATAACCCTCTAGTTTGTCGTATTTGGCCAATTCGTCGCCAGACTTCACGAACTCGTTCCACGCATTGGACAAAGTTTCCAATTTGGTGTCAATTGCGAAGACGTCGGCATCCGGTGCAGGATTCTCTGCATATCCATATATGCGGGTAATGGTTGTCTTCAATCTTCCTCTGGCCTTTATGAATGTTTTCATTTCCTCCATGATGAAATACCAAGAAATCTCCACTGCTTGTGTGGACCAAAAATTTCAAGACGCCTCTTTTTTCAGAGATGTGTTCCCTCACGATCTCGTCGATTATATCGATAACAGATACTGATAGGCGAGTGGCGCCACCGTTTGTCCGCGCTTTTTCCAATAAGCACGCGATTGTCTATTCGATAGTAGGCCAGAACTATCGACTACTAACTTTGAGGTTAACAATTAATTGCAACCACGTTGCAACAAATTATTAAGCAATGAGTAACAAACAAACAATGCCCAACGATCCGGCTCGAAGGACCAAATTATGATGAACAATAAACCACTGTGTTTAATATCTCATAAGAACTTAACTTTATTTTTACTTAAACTTCACTGAACTGTGTCTGCCACTGCCAGAACACGTCTTGATCGTTCGTTTGCTTGCTTATTACTAAATTTTCAATTCTTACGCAACTACGTAGGTCATATAGGTTTATAAAGAGTGACAGAGACAGAGCATACCAGACTGACGCCAGTATATTCTAGAAAACTTAAGAGAAAATACAAAAACAAAAGCATTGTGAGATGTGCAAGATCATTCATGAGTCGTTGCCTTGCTGCGTATAGCAATGCAAGTCAAATGACAATTGGTTCCTCAACAGTCACTTTAATTTGTTGCCCGATCACACACAGTAATCCAAATTAAATCCAAATATCAATATTACTCTTAACAATGTTCTGGGCCCATAACCTATTGAAATTATAAAGAAATGAGAAATGACCCACTCCAAATAATTCTAGAACAAAGCTTCGCAGTAGAGTATATTAATATATTTATTGAGACGGTTATATGGTGAACCGAAAGAGAACAACTAACTAAACTCAAAAATTAATGTGGCCAGACTACAAGTACATATTGTTGCCAAATTATTAGATACGATAATAATCCCAAATTATAAACAAGGATAATCCAACGACAACACATTAAAATGCCGCATTTCGCGTATCATTAAAAACCAACAAAAAAACACCCAATTAAATATAAACAAAATATAAAAACAACATATGCATACATGAACAAAAAATGCGGCAATCGAATCGAATCCATAAAATGGCTCCTACCCGCTTCGCATCGATTTTGTGCTTCTTGCCAAAATAATTTCGCGTACAAAGCCATTAACAAGTACAAACGATTGAGCCGATCGCGCGGCCCAGATCCTGGTCCTGAGCCCATTCTGCGCAACTGGTTCTGCGCTTCATCTCGTTTTCGTATCGTTTCCTTGCCAACCAAGCCAAAAAGGCCACACATCATGTTTGGATTGCCATCGGTAGTAGTTGTAGGCCCAGTTTGGTGGCCAGTGACGTCTCTGCTCAGCTTATTTATTTTATTTCGGGAAAATAAAATAAAAAAAGAAAAAAAGGGACACAAAATATGAAATAAACATACAGCAAACTGAAGCCCATTTCCAGCACCATCTCCATCGCCATGTCCATGCTCATGTCGATATTCGTGTTTTGCGGACGATGATGATGATGATGTTGTTCTTCGTTGTTTTTAAGGCTAGTTTACATTTCCTACTTAACCGCGTCCGCATCCAGCACTTGAGAGCGCTTTATTTGTTATTAAATAATATATATGTATATTTTGTATGTGTTGTACATTATGTGCTATAGATCTATTATGTGTGTGTATGTGTTTCTGGAGCTAAAATTTAAACAAACATTATTGGCCTTCGATTGGCCAGTCTGTTATCCCCCCTCAACGTCAATTCTACATTCTCCATTCTGATTGCGAGTATTTGCATTTATGTCTACTTCTTCACCTACTTTGAGTGTGCGTGTGTGTGTGTGTGCATATTAAGTTGAATACAAAAATGCCCAACACCTCATTTAACACAATTTAACAGCACTTGGCATCATTCGATAACAGATCGATGTTGTTGTTGTTCTTGGTGTTGTTATTCATTCGTCTTCCTTCTGCTGTGTTTGCTTTGTATAGCTTTATGACTCAATTTAATGTCTTTTTGTTGCGTTGCGTGCTATATGAACCAACTGACTACCCATAGGACAAACCAAGCCAACCATTAAGTCGCCAAATTATAATTCTTCATTCTTTAATCCCTAAGCCTTTGTATGTATTGACAAATAGATTTATATTTATGGAGCCTTTTGAAACTGATTAAAGTAACTTTTATGCGTAACATTTAGGAAATGAAATAACACATGACGTCAAAGTTTGTATACCCTTGCAACTTTTTTGGTAACACTTTCTTTACCTATTAGCCAACAATGTGGAAGAACGTTTTATCTAAAAAGGCTTATGCTTGCGAAATGGCCTACAATCATAGAAAATAACGAAGATATTGATCATAGTCACTGTTGGTGTTTAGATTATATAATATAATATAACACTAAGACAATTATATTTAATATAGAACAAATGGAAATGTATGTCAAAATAAGTATGTAACCCGATTATAGATAGCGATGGCTCATCAGTCATAAGTAAATCTGATATGGTCAGCAGTAACAATAAGGACCTAGTTAATTAAGCTGTTATGGTTAGCGATTATCAACAAAGACGTATTTTTCTGACCTAACGCTATGTCGAACTATGCACTGGTGAGCTCTCTATTTTTACTATAAAAGAAATGCATTATTCTTAGTAAGATCAAATACCAATTGTAGTTACATCGGGTGTACATCGCTGTGTCTTTGGCCCCCATCTCTACCTTTGTAATCTCACTCCGAAGTCCACCCAATTTATGTGTTGGTTGCCACAACCTTGAGCCACCGGTTTATGTGCTAGTGCCTATTTATATATAAATAAATAAACATTTAATTAATTCAAGAAATACTAACGACTTTCATTGAACATTTTGGTGACCCCGACATAGGCAACTCCAAGTTGAAAGTGTAACAGACTTGGTGAAACCGTCATCAAGGAGAATATTTGGTCAACTCAGGCGACCAAGCTCTCAACAACAAGGAAACTGGTCAAGTAGGCGACTAATTTTTTTGCACGCATTGGAAACAGAACAATCCTAAGCGAGGGCACGAATTGATGAAGTGGACTGTTTAATCTGGGGTCCCGACTTAAAAAACATCGCAATTGATTAACTTGGCAACCATTGCGTAGCCAACTTGGCGACTAAAACAATTCATTGGAAAACTAGGAATTGGTTTTCCGCAACAGGGTAGCATACCCATTGAATTAAAATTGATCGACTAGGCGACCTAATCATAAAATTATTTTTTATATAAAATAAAGTTTGTTCAACTCAGTCGCACTCCCTTAAAAAATGTACGTCAGCAATCTCTGACCTAGTGCACTCGGTCAGTAACCCAGGTAGTACGCACGAGTTTGACATCAGTCAATAAAATATCAGTGAAATAAAATTGTTTTCACTGTTGAAGCATTTTATCAGTGTAACGGAATAAGTATATTGGCAATAAAAATCAACTATTGTTAAACACTATAGAAAAGGCGACTTCTATTTTCTTTCTTATTCTTATTTGTGCTAGACTTGACCAATTTTAGGAACGAGTCGGAGCGTTCCCTGTCTTTGACAAAACAAATAAACTCCCATCGGGTCAAGTAATAGTACAAATAAGCAAGTACGTAAGAACATAAAAGAACATGGAGGAGTTTTATAAGCAGCAGACAGAAAGAGGAGAGGTAATTCAGGCCTTCATTCGGAATAGCAAAAAGCATTCCATCGCCAGGAGAACGAAGCCATCTTATTTCAAGAAGAAACTGGAGCTCCTGGAATACATGTGGGAGAACTTTGAGAAAAGTCATCAGGAGCTAATGGACAAATTAAATAACGTGCCAACTGAAGATGACTACTTTGTAACGGACTATTTCAGCAATATGAAGGCGGTTGTAACTAATACAATGGAAGATTGGAAGGACCATTTGGCAAAGATACAACTAGACAGGCAAGCTCGCCAATGAGAGGAAGAGCGAGTCATGATCAAACCACTGATTCGCAAGCAAACTGCGCTGCTGTATTCATTGTCCAGGATATTAAGACAAATAGTGCCTGAAAAAAAGATAAATTACAAATCGGTAGTCGACAAACTATGGACGCAAATTTAAGAAATCCATTATGAGATTCATCGGCTAGCTGAAAAACCAGCCGAAGCCGGATATAATATAAATACGTTTGTGGCCGCAGTAAATACAATGCTGAAATTCTGTGTGGCACCAACAGACAATGTAGTGATACAACCACCGCCTGTATTGCAATCGATACAATCATTGCAAAATTGCCATTCCAAAATTTGATGGAGATTATCTGAAATGGCAACAATTTCATGATATCTATAAAAAGGTTCATGAGTCAAATGCCTCCACAATTGAGAGATTGATACGACACCTGGAATTAATAGAGGCCAATTACAACACTGCTTGGTCAATATTGCAGGAACGATTTATTACTAAACGAGTGCTAGTAACAGCCATACTGACAAAGCTGTTTGATCATCCAAATGTGGGAAATGACGCAGCTTCTATTGTTCGTGGAGGGGCGGAAGGATCCAAATAAATACAAGTAGTTGGCGGGTGCCAATTTCTTCTGGATATGGTGAGCGAGTGGTGAATTAAAAACGCGCGAAAACTTCGGTTAAATAAACTTATGCTTTATTAAATATTCACAGAGAGCCCGACACACACGAAAATGGTTCGGGTTGAGAAAATCGGATTAGATTGAATATGGCGATTTACAGGAGAACCCTTCGTCACCCTCCTCAGTATGACCGAATTCGGTTTTGGGAAAAACCCTACCCCTCACTTCTGCTGTTCACCCGGTGGCGTGAACATACCGCCCCCTTGCAACAAGTTGCAATTGCCTCGCTGGACATGTCTAAGGATGGGGGATGGCAGCGTTCTGGATCGCCAAGACACGGGTGGAGATGGAGGGGGGAACTTTGGATGCAGATGGAGTAGGCGACACGATGGCTGAAGACCTTTGGATAGAAGCCCGAATGAAAGGCAGGTGCTTTTCGGGTCTTTGCTCCTTGGGTTGGATGTACGCGACAGAGCTGTCGATGTGCAAGAGCGTGTGGTGTTAGGCTTGGATTATGGATAAAAATCGCGGTAAAGAAATCACGGAATGTAGGCCAAGCCAGGCTGTCTCCGTTGAAGATTTCGACATCGCACGGGGGAACTGTGTGGCTTTGGTGGGTGGAATCGACGGAGAGCGTGACTGGTGGGGAAGCCATTTTCGCGGACAACTGCTCGATTCGCTCTCCAAACAAAGTCCCGCCTCGCACATATACCATATAACAATATTCATGTTTAGCTTTAATTGTAGCTATGTGCTTCGGACTATCTTCGTTCTTTTGAGCCGTCAAGGCTTTATAGCATCGTGAAAACTCTGCCTCGACTTTTGTCCAAAGTGACTTAAGCTGGTCTAAGTGTATTTTAACGGAGACGAGTGGCTTATCGTCAGCTAAAGCCTGGGACTCGCGAGCCTCGAACGCCGTTAATGCCTCGCACACGGCAACAAAGTCGGAAAGAGACATCGTAGAGTGTTCTCTGAGCTATTACGAATCGAATGGAAACAAATAACTTCGTGGAATTAGAGCTCTCAAGCGAGGAGATCGAAACGAAGCCGTAAGTGGACTGTATAATTTAAGTATAGAGGAGGAGTGAGAAAAAGAAATGACTCCTCTTTCTAATGAACACAATGAATAAGCATAGATAGCATAAATAAAATTAGAAGGATTTATAATTTTCCTCGCAGTTGTGTGAATAATTATAAGGATATATAATCACTTGGATATTAAAATTTATACAATGTGGAAAAATGTTTAAATTTATAAGAGTATTTAAAAGTATGGAAAAATTGAGACCAGTAGGATTGGGAGTGCCGATAACTTTTCAATAAGGAAAAAAAAACTCGGAATTAGTTTTCATTAAACGGACAAGATCAATTTCATGGATCCCTGAGGAAAAGATCAAAATGCACCAAGACAAGCCAAAATATTAATTCCATATAAATAAAGTTGTACTTATTTTTCTTTAGAAAATATTTTGCGAATTAAATTCAATCAGTCGATTGAAATATGTTTGCACAATAAGAAAATCACGAAGGAAAAATGGATGTCGTGACCGAGTCACGGCTTGGCTCAAGTGTGAGCACTGATGAGACTTGAGTGTCAGCACTGATCGAGAGTCAGCTGTTCTGCCGTTGTTTATGTTTTGTGAGTTTAATTAATTGTAAATTGTTTAACGAGGATCACGATTTCCTACTTTAATTATGTAGGTTTCGAATTATTAAATTGCGGAAAGCCAATCTGAGTGGCTGCAATTAATTTTGTGTGGGTGAATTCAAATTGTATGTGGACATATGTATGTGTGTTAATGTGTGCTTAACGCGGCAAAAGTATTACATGTGTATGTACCTATGTATGTACATACATATGTGTTTGTGTAGGGGGGTCGAACTTCCTTCTGGTTGATGGCAGCTAGGTGAATTTTTCCTTTTCCCTTTTTTCTCCCAGTAAATTCTTTTGACACGCAGAGAGTATTTTCACTTCACTTGGTGTATTCAGGTATAAACTTCAACTAACTCTAGCTTAGCTTAAGAGCAGGGCACCAAGCCCCGCTTGGAGCGGAGTGTGGGGAGTTCTTTCGTGGGGAGAGCGATGGGCACCATCGGGAGAGCGGCGCGAGGTGAAAGCTTCCGCCTCCTTTAACCCTTGTGTTGCCCGGTTGGGCATAAACATGCTCCCCCCTTGCAGGAGTGCAAGACCCAGGCAGTTTAATGGCACGCTCCGGACAGGGTCCAGCCAAAAACTGTGCGCATCGCAATCGGCCGCCCGCCAACCCCAGGTAGACTCCCTTCTAGCATGACCTCCGTGATCACATCCGCGCCCAGGACCAGAGACACTGACGACGGTCGGTAGAACGTCTCATCCGCCAGGACGATGCCCTCAAACCTTTTGGCGATCTGTGGGTCCACCGGAGCGCTTGGAGTGCGGCAGCACAAGCCATCGACCACTTTCAGGATCGCCTCCAATCGCCATCCTTCACTGATTGGGGACCGGATCACTGCTGCCACCGCTTTCTCTGCCCCTATATTGACGGCTGTCAACTTGAAGGCCGTGGCCAATGACGTCGCCATCGACGATACCGCAGAACAAGGGTCCACCAGGGCCTTCACGTCGAAGGTTTTTCCCTCCGTCTCAATACGCACCATCGCCGTGGGCATCAGATGCGGATTGCGGTGCTGCAGCAGTGTGGTCAAGGTCAGTTTCGGATCGGAGGCTGGCGTTGGCGCGCCCCTTCGTCTGGAGGACTCGGGGGTGACTCGGCGTACGACGGAGCTTGGAGTGCGTCGACGTGGCTGTTCATGGAAGTGAAGCAGCGTGTGGTGATCCTCCTCACAGATTCGGCACTTATCACCGCTTAAGCAGCTTCCTCCGGAATGTTGGTGGGCCAGGCAATTGGCGCAGTACTTATTCGCCAGCACTGCCCTCATCCTCTTCTCCACGTTCAGCCGCAGGAAGCGACGGCATCGCTTCAGAGGATGGATTCCGCGACAGACTCGGCAACGGAAGGACTCAGTTCCTCGCGAACATCTGCGCTCCTCTTTCGATGCCTGTACTGAACGCGGTCTCGGAGCCATGGAAACGGGATCTAGGTTGACGAATATCAGGAAGCTGCCGGGACAAATAATGAAGAGAGCGGATTAATGTAGGACGATATAACACATATTACTACTGGCAGCTCGGCCCTTCTTACTTGGGAGGAAGGACCAAGTGCTGGACGCTACTGTAGTTTTACGTAATGGGTTTGAATTCTTTCTTCTGGAGGAAGAAAGATCAACTTTGCGACGGGACGCTTCACAATACCGCGAGCGGTAAGCAGTTCGACGACGCGGACATTGCCGTCACTGCCAGGGTGTGTCTGGTGGATTCGCCCGAGACGCCATTCATTAAATGGAAGATTGTCGTCTTTGAGTACCACCAGATCGCCCACTTCAAGATTTTTAGAAGGGAATCGCCACTTATTGCGCTTATGTAGCTCCTTCAGATACTCGTCTTTCCATCGGGTGCAGAAATGCTGACTCACGGCCTTCAGACGCTGCCACCGGTTAATGATAGACGGTACCTGATCCTTGATTTCAGGTTCCGTCACGGATAGCAATGGACCGCCAACTAGGAAATGGCCTGGGGTCAAAGCTAAAGAGTCGGTGGGGTCTTCAGACATAGGAGAAATCGGCCGCGAGTTCAAACACGCCTCTACCTTAGCCAGCAGCGTAGAGAACTCTTCAAAAGTATACCTTTGGTTGCAAGTGGCCTTGTAGAACAGAGTTTTAAAACTCTTAACTCCAGCCTCCCACAACCCTCCCATGTGTGGTGCCCCGGGAGGGATGAAATGCCAGGACAGATTCTGATGGCTGTAGTGGGATAATATTTTCTGCTGGGTAGAACTTAGGAAATCTTTTTCAAGCACTCTGGATGCACCTACGAAGTTTTTTCCGTTGTCGGACTGCACTTGCTGGGGACACCCTCGCCTCGATACAAAGCGAGCGAATGCTGCCAGAAATGCTTCGGTACTCAAATCCGAAGTTGCCTCAAGGTGAATGGCTTTGGTGGAAAAGCAAACAAAGACACACACATATCCCTTTGATATGCGGCAAGCGCGGCCGGTGAAACTCTTGATGTCGAAAGGACCTGCGAAATCTATCCCGGTGGTCGTGAAAGGTCGTGCGAAGGTAGTTCGCTGGGCCGGAAGGGTGCCCATTAGCTGTGATTGCAGCCTTCTTTTATAAATCACACAGACTTTGCATGAATTGACCACCGATTTTACTAGATTCCGCAGTCTTGGAATCCAGTATCTCTGTCGGATGAGACGGACTACCAGTTGGCTGCCCCCATGGAGAGAGATCTGATGCGTGAAAAGCACCAACAGCCGGGACAACGGACTTACTACTGGCAACAGAATGGGGTTACGCTCATCGTAACTAAGGGCCGCTGCTTGTTGCACGCGCCCACATGCCCGGATCACACCTGATACGTCAATGAAAGGATTCAAATTGAGAATGGTGCTAGACGTGGGCAGAGATTTCTTCTGCTGTAGACACCGATGTTCCGTCGGAAAGTAATCACGCTGAGTGACTCGGATCAACGCCTGGAGTACTTGATTGATCTCGCTAGAGGTCACCTCCCCGGAGTAATCGTTTGGAAGTTTACGACACCTTCTGCCGAAACGGATCACATATGCTATCACTCGTAAGGCACGTGCCAGATTGGAAAAACGAGATAATATCTCGTTGGCTGGCTTAGCGATTGCGACGTGGACCTTCACTACCCGCTTCTCCAAGGCAGTGTCTAGTGGGAGTGGTGTCGCTCGCTGCCAGGACTCTTGTGGTTCCCGTAGCCATGGTGGGCCGTGCCACCACAAATCCTTGTGTACCAATTCCTGCGCACTCAGGCCGCGGCTAGGGAGATCTGCTGGGTTGTCCTCTGAACTAACGTGATTCCATGGGGCGTCATTTGTTGCCGTCACAATCTTTGCTACCCGATTTGCGACAAGCCTCCGCATTATCAACTGGAAGTTGCGGAAGAACTGCAGCTGCCAGTTCCGCTAAAAGTGTAGCTCCGCATAATTCAAGGCGGGGCAATGAAACCGTTTTAACCGGGGCGACTCTAGATTTCGCTGCAAGAAGGCAGCATGATATGCCTTGGTCATTGCTAACGCGCACGTAAATTGCGGCACCATAAGCCCGCTGTGACGCATCGCAAAAACAATGGAATTGGATGTCGGAATTTGGGTCATGAAGAACCCATCGTGGAATCCGGATCTGGTCAAGGAAGGAGTAGCTCTTTGTAAAATCCTGCCACCTGTGATGGAGTTCACTGGGCAATTGATCATCCCACCCTAGCTCTTGTAACCAGAGCTCTTGCATGAACACCTTGGCTTGAATCACAAAGGGAGCCAGCCAGCCAGCGGGATCGAATAACTTGGCGATCTGCCCGAGGACTTCTCGCTTAGTATAAGCTGACTTGACATCTTGGGGTGAGATGACAAAATAAAATTCATCCGTAGTCGCTTTCCATCGGATTCCCAGTGTTTTCGCTGTGCTGGCCTCTTCGATGTCGAGGAAATCAGCATTCAGTAAATGACTCTTTGGAATACAACTGAGCACGCTCTTCACATTCGATGTCCACTTGCGCAAGGGAAAGCCAGCTGAACCCAGAGCGTCTTGAAGTTCATTGACCATTGCGATTGCCGTTGTTTCATTATGAGCCCCTGCCAGGACATCATCGACATACATATAGGACTTGATAATATCGCTAGCCAAAGGAAATTTGGATTGTACATCACTTGCGAGTTGCTGAAGTACTCGGATGGCTAAGAACGGAGCACAGTTAATGCCAAACGTGACGGTATTCAGCTCGTAATCACCAAGTTGCCCCTCTTTATTTCGGAACAGGATCCTCTGAAATGGCGTATGGATTGGATCGACCATAATTTGGCGGTACATTTTTGTGATGTCGGCATTGAAAACTACTCGGAAAAAACGCCACTTGAGAATCTGAGTAGTGAGATCGGACTGAAGTACCGGACCAGGGTAAAGTATGTCGTTGAGACTTACTCCGTTGGTGGACTTGCTAGAGGCGTTAAAAACTACCCGTACCTTTGTTGTGGTGCTGTCGGGCTTGAAAACCGCATGGTGTGGCAAATAAAAATTGTTATTAGTGCCGTCAAATGGAACCTGACGCATGTGGCCCAAGTCCAAATATTCTTGGATGACGGCGTCATACTCAGTTTGTGCCGGAATATTTTTAAGGAGTCGGCTTTCGTTTTTTAGGAACTGAGCCAATGCCCCTGGTCTGGAATGACCAAGGTTGATGTTGGTTGGATCTCGAAACGGAAGTGAGACCGTATATCTCCCCGAAACATCTCTTCTTGTGGTCTTCTGGAAATTGACCTCGCAAACAGAGTCAGAATCTCCTACCGGTTTGCCCGGTAGATCCTCCACCTCCCAAAACCTTGTGAGAAGAGTTTCAAGTCCCTCCTCTCTGCTAACTGCGACCCTCGTGGTGAACGCGGCACATGAACTGACGGGGACCCCTTGCAACGGGCCTGAAATGACCCAACCGAATCTCGTCTCTTGAGCCATTAAAGATCCGCACACTTCGGTCTGGATGCCGGAAAGAGTCACCGCTGGTATTACATCAATGCCAAGGAGTAGATCGATCTTTGCCTTTAATCTGAAGGAGGGGTCGGCTAGAGGAATATTGGGCATTCCTTCCAGTGTGGCTTGGGCTATCGTACATGACGGCAAATCATCAGCAACTTGGGACAAGACAAACGCTTCTATCTCGATCTGGACTGGAGGTCCATGCGATGACCGAATGCTTATGTGACAGACCTTCAAGGTTCTATTGACCTTTCCGTTAATGCCTGTCACTTCGGCCCTGACAGTTTGGAATGGTAACTTCATGAGTCGGAACATTCTTTCGGATATGAAATTGGCTTCAGAAGCCGGGTCTAATAGCGCCCGTGAAGCATAAGTAGTGCCCTTGTGCCAAAAGTCCACGATCGCTGTACCTAGCAACTTATCTCGTGAGGACCTTGCCTCAGAGGTAAAGTAAGTCCGGACAATATTGTGCGAACTGGGCTGGGCTGGGACCG
This sequence comes from Drosophila tropicalis, assembly GCF_018151085.1. Lineage (NCBI taxonomy): Eukaryota > Metazoa > Arthropoda > Insecta > Diptera > Drosophilidae > Drosophila > Drosophila tropicalis. The sequence continues at coordinate 104,106 of NW_027172557.1, forward strand.
ACGTTGGATTATTCTCCGGTCGGGCGTCCTTGTGCAAGAGCGTATTGTGACGCCCCTTGCACGTGAAGCAATTGTGCTGACTCGGACAGTCTTTTACTTGATGTCCTCTTGCGAAACAGTTCAGACAAAGGGACTTTTTCTTTATGTATGCCACCCTCTCTGGCACCGTCATCTGAAGGAAGCGGGGACATCGACGCACCGGGTGATTCTCCTTCATACAGAGATCACAGGATTTTGGTTTGGTGGTCACCTTGGCTTCAAATGTATTAGCCTTTCGGGTGGCTGGAATCGGATTTCGTGGAGGTTTCGATGTGGGAACCGAAATAGCCATTGCAGTTGTATTTTCCACCGCTTCGAGCGTACGGAACCGCTCAGTGAGGAAATCGTCCATCATTTGCCACTCTGGAATGGCAGTCTTGTCTCCCAGAGATTGCTCCCATAATGAAAGGGTATTCTTTGGCAATTTGATGGAACAGAAAAATACGAACATGCCTCCCCAAGTGGTTACTGGCAGGCCACAGTGCTCAAAAGCGCGAATAGATGCCTGCAGAGCATTCTGATGATCCTGTAATGCTTTTCCGGACTCATGGGAAATTTGAGGCAGGTCAAGAAGTGCTCGGAATTGGCTGTTCACGATAAGTCGCTTATTTTCGAAACGCTGTTTAAGTGCATTCCATGCCGTTTCAAAACCATCATTTGTAAGCGGGAATTTTGCTACAATGAGGTTGGCTTCACCCCTCGTTTTCGCTAGGAGATGGTACAGCTTTTCAACAGGGGAAATTCGCGAATCGCTTATGTAGATGGCTGTAAACAAGTCACGGAACGTGGGCCATTTTAAATAATCTCCCGTAAAGACTTCTGTGTCAATGGGTGGCAATCGACAGCCTCGTTCTGCTGGTGCAGAGGTAGGCGCATGACGGTTCGGAGGAGTCGGAGCAGACCCTTCATGGATAAGCTCGTTTAATCGAGCCGTGCATCGCTCGTAAACTTGATAGCATTTGTCATATTTAGCTTGGATGGCTAAATCTTCAGAGCTATCGTCTTTACCATCTGAGAGTGCCTCGCATTTCTCATATTCCTGCTCGACCTTCTCCCACAACGCTTGAACTCGGTCACGACGGACTTGGAGCGTAAATACGCTGACCTCGGACAGTGACGTGACGTGGGTGTCGACTTCAAACTGACTTAGTTTATCGCAAATGGAAACAAACTTCTTCAAAGCCATGGTGGAAGCAGCTAAAACCCTTTTGGTCTCGGACCGAGTGACTCTTGGGGCGGTTACCAAAATCTGTGGAAGTGGTACCAATGATTTGACCTCTTTTTGGCTTGCTCGTCGTGGCTCTGACGTGGCTTGCTGAAAGGTCGTGCTCGATGGTGCGGACTTGAGAGTTAGTGGACTGGAGAGGGTCTGAAATGCTCGGGAAGGAGGAGTAGTAGGGCTGGTACTCCTCTGGCGCTGACCTGGAGCAGCAATTGAGGATTTGCTCGGGGCGGAAGTGTTCTCAGCAGCTTTCTCGTCTTTTGACGGGCTCGTGCTCATAACCCCAGAGCGTGGCGGTTATAAAGTGGTGAGCTGGCTTGGCACGGCTTGAAAATTAGCCAAAAAGACGAACTGGAACGTTTGGGAAAAACTGGAACACTACCAAACCACCTGACGAACAGCTTTGAAACGCCTTGAAATAGATTGAAAAAACCAGAAAACGAGCTGGTACGTTTGGAATGACTTGGAACACTGCCAAAAAACCCTAAGAACGGCTTGGAACACCTTGGAATTCAAATATAACTACAACGATGCGACTTGGAGCGGGTGGAAACACTTTGGAATTGAAAATAGAACCAAAGATAAGACTTGAAACGCTTGGAAACACTTTGTAATTGGAATCTAACTCCAAAGATACGACTTGGAACACGTGGGAATATTTTGGAATTGAAATATAACTCCAAAAATACGACTTGGAACACGTGGGAATTCAAATATAACTACAAAGATGCGACTTGGAGCGGGTGGAAACACTTTGGAATTGAAATAGAACCAAAGATAAGACTTGAAACGCTTGGAAACACTTTGTAATTGGAATCTAACTCCAAAGATACGACTTGGAACACGTGGGAATACTTTGGAATTGAAATATAACTCCAAAAATACGACTTGGAACACGTGGGAATATTTTGGAATTGAAATATAACTCCAAAAAATGCGACTTGGAACGCGTGGAAACACTTTGGAATTGGAATCTAACTCCAAAGATACGACTTGGAACACGTGGGAATACTTTGGAATTGAAATATAACTCCAAAAAATGCGACTTGGAACGCGTGGAAATATTTTGGAATTGAAATATAACTCCAAAAAATGCGACTTGGAACGCGTGGAAATATTTTGGAATTGAAATATAACTCCAAAAAATGCGACTTGGAACGCGTGGAAACACTTTGGAATTGGAATATAACTCCAAAAATACGACTTGGAACACGTGGGAATATTTTTGGACTTGAAATATAACTCCAAAAATACGACTTGGAACACGTGGGAATAGAATAAACAAAAAACGCGGAACACAAATTTTTACCAATTAAATATTATTCGATTTTTTCCTCAACGTGACCCTTCAACATATATACCCCACAAAGTGCCTGCCAACCTAGGGTATACAGCACAGCTACTTTTGGTCGTTTGCTTTGTGCCGGTCTTTGGCACATGAGCTTGCAGCTGTGCTGGTATACTGCAGTTAAGCGGTACTTATGTATGCACGTATGTATGTATGTATATAGGCTGCAAGGGATAGCGGGATTTGTTCGCGGTGATGGAAAAATATATTTGTGTACGAAAAAATTAGAAATTTTTGTGGAATATATGTATGTATGGATATGTATATGAGAATCAATATGTAAAATTTTATGTATGGAAAAAAATATGTATATGTATATGGATATGAATATATATATGTAAAATTTTATGTATGGAAAAATATGTATATATGTATATGTATGTGTATGGATATGTAAAATGTTGGAGTATATATATGTATTTAAAAATTTCCTTTTTTTTTTTTTTTTTTTTAAATATGAAAATATGGAATGGCGATATGCAGAGGTGTGAATGGATCGGATTTCTTTATATAAATTAATGGTTTTTTTTTTTTTTTTTAATATGATTTCTTTTGCTGTGTCTAACCGATATGCCCCCAACTTTATAGGGTGTCTGGTCACCAGAAATGTCTAAGTGTGGCTTTTATATGTGAGAGGGTGGTTCACTTTTGTTTTTTTTTTTTTTTAAAAATCTTTATTATTCGTATTGAAAATTTTCTTCTCTTCGTTGGAACCACCTTTCACTGCGCGCACACTTTTCCCAGGAGTGGACTGTATTTGCACAAACCCTTTATTTTTGGATTTAATGTAGCACTGGATATGTTTGTAATTTTTGTCACATTCACACACTCTGCTTGCATATATGTATATATATTTTATATGTAGGAGATCACTTTTTCCGTAGGTTTGATTCACTGCATACATACATATGTGTTAATATTTTTTTTGAAATTGCGAAAAAAATATATATTGGAAATAGGCAAATGAAATATGGCGCCTTATATACTTGGCCTATATATGCCAAAGTGCGAGAAAAAAAACTTGAAGTGTGCGAACCAATATGGCGCCTTATGTACTGGACACATATATATGTATGGAAATTTTGGGACCAAAATTTTCTCTCCTTTGAGGAGGAAAAATTTGCGTGAAAGTAATTTTTACTTGGATTAGGAGAATCAATGGCAACAATTATATGTATGTGAGTATGGGTACGGATGCTGGAGGCATGTACATGTACTCATATACCTATAATTTGCAAAAAAAATTACTTAGCTTGAAATATGGATGAAATTCCACCGATGCTAGTGGTTCGAGAGGATCTTAGTATCCGGCTCGAAGGACCAATGTTTATGTAGGGGGTCGAACTTCCTTCTGGTTGATGGCAGCTAGGTGAATTTTTCCTTTTCCCTTTTTTCTCCCAGTAAATTCTTTGACACGCAGAGAGTATTTTCACTTCACTTGGTGTATTCAGGTATAAACTTCAACTAACTCTAGCTTAGCTTAAGAGCAGGGCACCAAGCCCCGCTTGGAGCGGAGTGTGGGGAGTTCTTTCGTGGGGAGAGCGATGGGCACCATCGGGAGAGCGGCGCGAGGTGAAAGCTTCCGCCTCCTTTAACCCTTGTGTTGCCCGGTTGGGCATAAACAATATGTATGTATGGATGTAAAAATTATTTGACATAAATAATTTATGCCGATGGACTAATGATCAGCCCGTGGAGTGTGCTGTATACTTTAAGTAAAGCTAAGAGGTACTTTATAAATTCTCGATTATTAAGCACCTCTACTTGCAGGTTAGAAAACAGCTGTTTTTACATGTAGGAATGTATATGTGTGTATATACATACATATGTATGACTTTGGACAATCCGAATTTCGAAGAATGGAAAAAAAAATGCACTTCATAAACACAAAAATGATCGGGAAATACCATGTAACCCTTGGAACAGGTCAGGTATGTACATACAAGTATACAAAAGTGTGTAGGTCGCTATGGAAGAGCGGGAAACCTCAGACTTTTTATAAGTTTGTAATGGAATATAATGTGAATGAGATTTTTAATAAGAAATGTTGTACTTATCAGGAATTCCGCCGATGCAAGCTGGAATAGCGGAAGGATATCCGGCTCGAAGGACCAATGTTCGTGGAGGGGCGGAAGGATCCAAATAAATACAAGTAGTTGGCGGGTGCCAATTTCTTCTGGATATGGTGAGCGAGTGGTGAATTAAAAACGCGCGAAAACTTCGGTTAAATAAACTTATGCTTTATTAAATATTCACAGAGAGCCCGACACACACGAAAATGGTTCGGGTTGAGAAAATCGGATTAGATTGAATATGGCGATTTACAGGAGAACCCTTCGTCACCCTCCTCAGTATGACCGAATTCGGTTTTGGGAAAAACCCTACCCCTCACTTCTGCTGTTCACCCGGTGGCGTGATAACATTTTTGAATCATTGCAAGCCTTAAAAAACACAGATTCTGTCATAATGTTTCATGGAGCTATGAAATAAACATACAACAAACTGAAGCCCATTTCCAGCACCATCTCCATCGCCATGTCCATGCTCATGTCGATATTCGTGTTTTGCGGACGATGATGATGATGATGTTGTTGTTCGTTGTTTTTAAGGCTAGTTTACATTTCCTACTTAACAGCGACCGCATCCAGAACTTGAGAGCGCTTTATTTGTTATTAAATAATATATATGTATATTTTGTATGTGTTGTACATTATGTGCTATAGATCTATTATGTGTGTGTATGTGTTTCTGGAGCTAAAATTTAAACAAACATTATTGGCCTTCGATTGGCCAGTCTGTTATCCCCCTCAACGTCAATTCTACATTCTCCATTCTGATTGCGAGTATTTGCATTTATGTCTACTTCTTCACCTACTTTGAGTATGCGTGTGTGTGTGTGTGCATATTAAGTTGAATACAAAAATGCCCAACACCTCATTTAACACAATTTAACAGCACTTGGCATCATTCGATAACAGATCGATGTTGTTGTTGTTCTTGGTGTTGTTATTCATTCGTCTTCCTTCTGCTGTGTTTGCTTTGTATAGCTTTATGACTCAATTTAATGTCTTTTGTTGCGTTGCGTGCTATATGAACCAACTGACTACCCATAGGACAAACCAAGCCAACCATTAAGTCGCCAAATTATAATTCTTCATTCTTTAATCCCTAAGCCTTTGTATGTATTGACAAATAGATTTATATTTATGTAGCCTTTTGAAACTGATTAAAGTAACTTTTATGCGTAACATTTAGGAAATGAAATAACACATGACGTCAAAGTTTGTATACCCTTGCAACTTTTTTGGTAACACTTTCTTTACCTATTAGCCATCAATGTGGAAGAACGTTTTATCTAAAAAGGCTTATGCTTGCGAAATGGCCTACAATCATAGAAAATAACGAAGATATTGATCATAGTCACTGTTGGTGCT
>NW_027172558.1:0-915 GCF_018151085.1 Drosophila tropicalis
TGGTGCATTTTCTCCAATTCGTCTATCTTGCTCCAAAGTTTGCACGTTTCTACAGGGTGGTGGTGGGTCGCGTAATTTGCGCCAGTAGAGCCGCACGCTGCTTCCTAAAGCGGACCAGGTGGCCGCCTCGGCGCTGGCCTTAGGACAGGGGATTGCCGTCAGCGCGTCATCCTCTCGCCACCTTCTTGCCAGCTCCGCTCGAACCGCAGGTTGCCTGGCCCGGTATTCCTCGATGGTTTAGCGGCCGTGGTCAAATCCAGCGGGTAGTCCTCCAATGCCTTCTGTAACGTTCTTTGTCCTTTGGCATTGGTTGTTGTATCTTCTTATTTGCCTTTTTTGTTTATGGCAATGCTTTGTCGAATTTGTTTTGCCTATTTTAATGTTTGCCGATATAAGGCAGGATCGCCATGGAAAGCAAAGTCGAAGGCTAGGTTTACGACTTGAAGTGATTTATTGGGGCGGCAAGCCCACAGGAAGTATTTATAGAGGAACATTTACATTGGTCTTGTAAGGCTAGTGTCCTTAACGGTACTTAAAGCTAGATATTATGCTTAAGTTCTAATTACTTATAATCTATCCCTAAAGTATGTGGCCTAATCCTATCCCTAAAGTATTTTTACAATTTATACGCATTGATGGAAATTGCGAAGCAGGTAAACGTAGATGAGGAAAGCCCTGATATAGTACTTCGTTAAAGGTATTCCCGGATACAAAAATCCAACAAGATGATGCTATTCCAAGCTCACGCAATATTTCAGAGTTAAAGTTTCAAATCGAAGTTTATAAGAAAGGACGTGATTCGTACAAAGGACACAAGCAGATTTCAAAGTATGGCAAGGTCAAGGTGAAGCACATGCAGTCTCAGGCTCGAGGGAGAAAATGTTTCGGTTGCGGAGATGCGACTCATTTAAGGAA